>NC_136507.1:5936396-6213896 GCF_053919585.1 Euprymna scolopes | reverse complement strand
TATATATACACATATATGTATATACATTGTATATATACACATATATATACACATATATATGTATATACATTGTATATATACACATATATATACACATATATATGTATATACATTGTATATATACACATATATATACACATATATATGTATATACATTGTATATATACACATATATATACACATATATATGTATATACATTATATATACATTGTATATATACACATATATATACACATATATATGTATATACATTGTATATATACATACATTGTATATATACACATATATATGTATATACATTGTATATATACATACATTGTATATATACACATATATATGTATATACATTGTATATATACATACATTGTATATATACACATATATATATTGTTAAGAGAAACATTTTCACACCCTTCATATATATCAATTAAGCAGACACCCCTTCCCACACCCAATCCTTAGCAGACGGAGTCAAAATGAGGCTGGCCGAGCGACCTAGATTTCTACACCCACGCAATGACCTTCAACTGTCGCCAACAAGAAAAACGCGGGAGAATCAAGGCAGTTCGACGAAGGCGGTGGACACGGAAACATGTGTGGGGGCATTCTGCTCGAAAAATGGAAACACCGCGGTTGATTCGCATGCTGAAAAAAAAAAAGAAAAACATCTCGTCGACTCGTATCGTGCCACAAAGGAACAATATATACCCACCTTGGCACTAATCGATTGGAATTCACGCCGTGCTGATAAGGAATAACATATATCCACCTTAGCATAAATGGATTGGAATTTACGAGAATCGATCCTTCAAACCAGCACCTCATAAAAGGGAAAGAAGCTTCGGGTGAATTGAACGTCGACTCAACAAAAGAAGTTAAGTAACTCTTTCTAATTTGTTTTTGCTCGATCAATTATGTGAACTGTTGAATGCCCCATGAAAAAAGGGAAAAAGAAAAAGAAAAAAATGGGGAAAAGAAAAGCAACCCTCGAACTAAGGTTTTTTTCCTAAATGCTGAATCCCCCCCTGTTGATCGGCCCATAAGTAACATATCATTGACTATAAAAAAATAAAAAAAAAAGGAAGAAGAAAAAAAGGGGGAAAGAAAAGAAAATAAAAAAATAGAGGACAGAGGGAAAAACTATCTCTATATCTTGAGACTTTCAGTGTGACCCCCCCTCTCTGAGTATCACTCATATCTCGTTGATTCTCATCGAAGAGAACAAAAAGAACCTTCCTAAGACAATCGAAATATCACTCACCCCCCTCTCCTTGTCCCAAATCATTGTCTGCATGTATATATTCTTTTATTCTTTTTTTTTCATGTTATTTCAGTTATGATTTCAGTTGCATGTTCTGTTTTCGTAGTTACATTTTACCCGGTTCAATTTGTTTAAATAAATTGTTGATTTAATAACTCTCATACCCGTGTCGACTTGTGTCTCTTGTGTTTGACTTACATTGCCGCCCGTGAATGCCTCGAGTATATTCCACGACGATTCTGGTCTGAACCTGGACACTGTACCATAGAGACCGCATAATTTGCAGTCGGTACCCGTCAAACTTTTCTTTTTCTTAAAACGCGTGCCCGGCCTTGGGATTTTCTCTGAGAACTCCAACCTTGGTACCGTACAGGGAGGTTCTCGTCAAGAAACAGGCTCGTGGTACCGTCACAATATACACATATATATGTATATACATTGTATATATACATACATTGTATATATACACACATATATATACATATATATATGTATATACATTGTATATATACATACATTGTATATATACACATATATATGTATATACATTGTATATATACATACATTGTATATATACACATATATATGTATATACATTGTATATATACATACATTGTATATATACACATATATATATACACATATATATGTATATACATTGCATATATACATACATTGTATATATACACATATATATACACATTATATGTGTATATATACACATATATATACAATATATATACATTGTATATATACGTTATATATATATACACGTTATATATATACGTTATATATATATATACACGTTATATATATATACGTTATATCTATATATTATATATACGTCATATATATATATATTATATATACGTTATATATATATATTATATATACGTTATATATACGTTATATATATATACACGTTATATATATACGTTATATATATTATATATACGTTATATATATATATATATTATATATACGTTATATATACGTTATATATACGTTATATATATATATACGTTATATATATATATATATTATATATACGTCATATATATATATATATTATATATACGTCATATATATATATTATATATACGTCATATATATATATATTATATATACGTTATATATATATATTATATATACGTTATATATATATATTATATATACGTTATGTATTTATATATTATATATACGTCATAAATATATATATATTATATATACGTTATATATAGACAATCTATATAAGTTTCGTCATTTCAAATGTTTTAAAGATACATTTTTGGTTTGTAACCATATCAAGCTGTGAACCACTATTATTCTTCTGTGTACCACTGGTGGCCCGCATGGACCATGTCAAACATCAAATGGTCTAGCGTAGAAAATATGCCATTTTATCATAAAGTACTCCGTGATTTATGACGTTCGATATACATTCTGGATGTTCTTCTTACTGTATAATAAATTTATTCGTTGTATATATCGTCTATACGATAAACAAAAAGCTCTTGATGAGACTATGATCAATAGGGAAAAAAACCATTACATCAGGTTAAGTATTTGTTTCAACCGACGTGTCAATTAACCAACCGACAAAGATGCATAGAAGTTCCTGGCCGCATCTTATAAGCTATCTCCTTTTGGTACTCATGCAAGACCGTACTATTTTTTAGATGGGGTGTTCATGTTAAATTCAATGTGTACGGTATCTTGTTTATTAACGTGTTAGTTTTAAGATACGGAATAATTACAATGTTAAGAATGGATTTCTAAATAATAACGTTATCATTACAGTGTATTCTGCATAGGTGACCTACTTTCACGTCTTCGTCGTTGGTTTGATTCAATCTTTGCGTGTAGCGAATTAATTAAAATCTTACCTGAAACTGATGAGTGACAGATAGACCAACATTAAAAAAAGATTACTGAATGAGATAAAATTCTAACCCAGATCGGTCTCTTGACCACATTACTTTAAAGGTGTAATATCTTAAATCAAACCGGTCAGACAAAAAACAAAAACAAAAGAAAACGAAATAAATTAGTGGGTTTTAAACAATTACTGAATGACATAATTGTCGTTGTTTAATATATAACTTAATCAATTACGTCATAGTTTATTATGAGACAAAGTTTTAATTGCACAAATGTACCCCGTGGCGAAGTAAATGGCGTCCGTTGGTGGAGTCATTAGCGTGTTGTTTCTGGTTGGTCGGCTTCCCGACATCAGTCGTGCTAGAGATTGCTTGAAGACACGGTAGTTATGGTTGGAATTAGCGCCGGACGATCGGACAAAAAGACGATTGAACGAGAAAAAAAAAGTTTCCAGCTTTGAGTCTGGCACGATCGATCATCGCTAAAAGCCACATTTCAGTTGCTGAATTAAACTGGTTTTGAATTAAAAGAAAAAAAATGTTGAAATAATATCAGCCTTTTAGTGGAATTCGATCTTGCATCATTATTCGATAAAACATACGAAAACTATTATCACGTTTCCTACTTTTCTTTTTCAAAATATTATTAAGGACGTCTACCGTTGAAAATTAGAATAAGAAATATTTGCATTGTATTAAAATATTTTCTTTTATAAATATTAATAATTTATATACAGACATTAGTGTTTCATGCTAATGCAATCTGCAGTGTAGGAATAGCTAATCACTGTGGTCGGGAGACTTAAACCCAGTCAACAAAGCCACTCTTGGCTTAGCAGATTTTTTTTTTTACACAGTGATCACTATTATCAAGGCCTGGAAGCCACTCAGGGATAAGGGTTATTGCAAGTACATTACGTTAGTGTGGAGATTTGATGAAGTGTTTACTTAAGGGGGCGGTTCATTAGGAATTTGTTAACGTTGGACTTGAAGACATCCAAGTTGCAGTCCGGTGGGAAGCAGGCAGACGGAACAGAGTTCCACAGGCGTGCAGTTCTAAGGAAGCTTTGTTCAAGGAAACTGCGTTTTGATTTAGGCACAGATATAGAGTGGGGGAAATTTTTCACATTGGATTCAGCTAGACGGGTGTTTTTCGTGAAAGATTGGCGAGGGGGGACCAGAGATTGGAGCTCAGACGAGCACCTGCCATGGAAATAACGATAAAACAAGGGTAGGCTCACAACGTCTCTTCTATGGGAGAGAGGTTGCAGGGTAGAGAAAAGGGCATCCCCCACCAAGCCACGAAGTCTATTTTGTACTCTGTCAAGGCAGGATAGGCTGTTTTTAGCAGCTCCTGCCCAGATATGGCAGCAGTATTCCATCCTTGGATGTACTTGGCTTTTATATAGATAGAGAATTGCATCAGTAGTGAGATATCTTCTAGAGCGGTAGAAGAATCTCACCATCTTTCCAGCGACCTTGGCAACAGACTTGATGTACGTGTTCCATTTCAGATCAGGAGTAAAGGTCAAACCCAGAAGCTTGTCAAAACACGGGGCCTCACCCAGACGAGAGCCATCCATCGCAATTGATGCCAGATGGGGATCAGAGTGTTGATTCCAGTAAAGCAACCGGTCCTGGTGGTATTCCAATTATAGTACTCAAAAGATTTCATCCAGAACTAGTGCCCATCCTTACAAAACTGTTTAAACGTTGTCAAGGAGAATTGCTTCCCATCACCCGGGAAAATCTCATCAGTATGCCCTGTATTTAAAAATTCAGGTGATCACTCATCTCCCCCTCAGTACAAGTCAATAAGTCTCCTGTGCGTCATGAGTAAGTTGCTGGAATCTGTTAAATAGAGAAGTAATCAACCATCTCAGCAAAAATAACCTTCTTAGTGACACGCAATATGGTTTTCGTTCTGCTAGATCTACAGCAGAGTTGTTTACAGTTATATCTCATAGGATTAGCGAATCTCTCGATAGAGGCAATCTTTCTAGGGCAATTGCTCTTGACATATCAAAGGCCTTTGATAGAGTATGGCATAAAAGTTTACTTCACAAGATCTCGAGCTACGGTATAGCTGGAAATGTCTTCTCAGTTATTAAATTATTTCTCTCTGATAGACTCATAAGAGTAGTAGTTGATGGGCAGAAATCAGAAGCCCTCAGTATTAATGCTGGAGTCCCTCAGGGGTCCATTCTGAGACCAACTCTCTTCTTGATCTACATTAATGATCTTCCAAATCACATCCTTACATCATTCGTAGACATTTATGCTGATGACACTACTATCTATGGTAGCACATCTAAGACCGTAAACGACCAAATTCTCTCTGATTCTCTCTCCTCTGATCTTGAGCATGTGGTACAATGAAGGAAGAGTTAGCTTGTTACTTTTAATGCATCTAAAACCAAGCTTTTATCTTTACATCATCAACGCTCTGATCCCCATCTGGCATCAATTGAAATGAATGGCTCTCGTGTTGGAGAGGCCTCATGTTTTGACAAGCTTCTGGGGTTGACCCTTACTAATGATCTTAAATGGAACACATACATTAAATCCGTTGCCAAGGCCGCTGGCAAAATGGTGGGATCCTTCTATCGATCCAGTAGATATCTCACTACTGATGCAATTCTCTATCTATGTAAGAGCCAGATACGTCCAAGAATGGAGTACTGTTGCCACATTTGGGCAGGAGCTGCTAGAAAGGACTTATCCTGCCTTGATAGAGTTCAAAATAGATTTTGTAGCCTCATAGGGAATGTCCTTTTCTTTCCCTGTAACCTCTTTCTCAATGAAGAGATGTTGCGAGTTTGTCTCTGCTTTATCGTTATTTTCATGGCAAGTGCTCGGCTGAGCTCCGATCTATGGTCCCCCTCGCCAAACACTCGTCTAGCAGAAAACACTAACACTAATTTTCCCACTTTTTATCTGTCCCTAAACCTAAACGTAGATTCCATGAACAAAGCTTCTTTCTTAGAACTGCACGCCTATGGAATTGTCTTCCGTTTTCCTGCTTTCCAGCTAACTACAATATGGTTGTCTTCAAGTTTAACGTAAACAAGTTTTTGATGAGCCGTTCCATATAAGTTAACAAATTTACCGAATTTCCATTACTAACGATTTCTATATTGTTCAATTTCTACTGTACACTCTTTAACCCTTATCCTCGAGTAGCCTCTTGGCCTTGATAAGTGGTGTAAAAAAAAAAAACGTAAAGGAAATTAAATATGAATGCCATTTTCAGCAGCTTTCACGGTTAATAGTAAGACAGTGTATTCAATAAGTCGGAATCTTGCATTTTGCACTTTTTCTAAATTCCCCAAAAGAGGGTTGAATTTTATTTTGTTAAAAGGATTTTATTATAACAATAATATTTCTTTTAATATGAAAAATTATTTCTTATACCTACTGTGTTTTGAGCAAAAACAAAAAAGGTGGTACTAGGCAGGAAGGCTTAAACCCGTACCGCAAAGGGGGAAAAGAACGTGAAAAAAACGTGACATCTTTCTGTTACGACCACCGCCAAACCGGAAGTGACGTAGGTTTAAATAAGGCGAGCCAATCGAAAAGAGGGAGTGACTTTCGAAAATATTAACGAAAAGTGCCCAGTTGAGGATGAAGAATTTAATGTTTTTAGCCAATTTTTCGGTATTTGTCGTCCGAAACGTTGAGCTTCAAAACAATACTGATCTTGTGAAAATCTGTCGCCTCTACCGAAATTTTTAAGCAGACATGCAAACATATATACATACATTTATATATTTGTAGCTCAAATTTTCGATCCAAACCGATTAAAAAGTTGCCCTATCTCTGTATACACTGTAGGAGGAGTTCGGTAGACTTCTCAAATGCCAAATCATTAAACTATGACCCCTTAATCGCCAAATTTATGGCCAAAAACCGATCACATCGATTTTTCCAAATCTCAGTATCCTCTATATCAAATTTCGAGTCTGTAGACTAAAAATTGACAGAGTTATTGCGTAGGGAAATGTACATACACACACGCACACATTCATACACACACACACACACACACACACGTTCACTTTTATATATATATATATATATATATATACTAGCATGGGCGCCCGGCGTTCCCCGGGTGTTTGGATGGGTATGTTCAGCAAAAATAAAAAAGTGGTAGTAGGAAGGCAGGCTCGAATCCGTACCGCAAAGGAGGAAAAGAACGCTTATGCTGTTAGGACCACCGCCAAACCGGAAGCGACATTTTTTAAAATTAAGGCTAGACAATCTAAATGAGAGGATAACTTTTAAAAATATCGGCGAAAAAAGTGACCCCCCCCCTGTAGAAAAGTGTCTATTTGAAGGGGAAGATATTAATGTGTTTGGCCATTTTTTTTATATTTGTCGTATGAAAGGTCACACTTTAAAACGATACTGATCTTGGTAAAATCCGTCACTTCTATTGAAAGTTTAAGGCAGACATGCAAACAGACATACATACATACATTTATATATTGGTAACTAAATATTTTCGACCCAAACTGATGAAAAAGCTTGCCCTATGTCTGAATGCCCTTTATGTGAAATTAAAAATATTTAGACCAGAAATTGTCTGAGTAATTTAGAAGAGACAGCAGAGGTCAATTTTTTTTTTAAACTTTCACCCCTATTATGACCCCTTAAAATTTATTATTTTGGGCTCAAATCAAGTTATTAAGTTGGATCCATGTCCAAGGAACCTATATCTAAAATTTCAAGTGCACAGACCCAAAATTTCCGGAGAAGTTTGGTAGAGTTCTCAAAGGTCAAATCGTTGAACTTTGACCCCTTAATCGCCAAATTTCTGGCCAAAAATCGATCACATCGATTTTTCCAAATGTCAGTACCCTGTATATCAAATTTCGAGTTTGTAGACTAAAAATTGACAGAGTTATTGCATAGGGAAATGTACACAGACACACACGCACGTTCACTTTTATATATATACTAGCTGTACCCGGCCACACGTTGCTGTGGCTCATTTGTTAAAATGGAACACATTACTCAAGAAAAATTGCATTTTGGTCGTTTATTTACTTTTTTTTTTTTTGCAATTTTTTTTTATCAAGAAAAGTTGTTGTTTTTTTCCTAAAAAAATTATTTTTTTACCATAAAATGTTAGGTGAAAGATTTGTGTTTTTTTTTCAGGAAAACTTGCACTTTTTTTTAAAGAAATTTGGCAGTAAACGTTTCTTTTTGAAAACGGAATTTTTATTATAAAAAGAACAGATGAATGCTTTATATGAACATTGTAAATAGTCAGGTGAAAGTAGAGAAAAGTTTTTTTGTTTTTTTTTCAAGAGACTGTACAAATTAATTTTTTTCAATAGATGTTAAGAAAAACAGAAAACATACTTCCATCATTAATTATGCAAAAAAATAAATAAAGTGGAAAACTTTCTGTTATTAATGTTTGCTAAAAAATAAATACAGTAAACTTCGCTGAAGTGTTAGCATATTAAAAAGTTGGTTCATGCTGACAAATAAAATAAACGTCTAAAAATTAGTAAAAATAAGTAAAATCATGAATGACGGCTCTTGGGGGGGCAATTAGTAGGAACAACACAATCATTTGTATAAAATAATTAATACTCGAGAAATTGTAAACAATAACAAAAATACCTGATACCAAATGCAGTAAAATTGAAGTATCTTTTATACGTGCTGAAACTGTGTTTAAGTTATTTTTATTTCATTTCTTTTATTAAAAGTTTTCTTTCCAACAATTAACTGGTTGCATGTCGTTTAACCATTGGGGACTTCACTCTTGGAAAATTGTATAAAAAATCTATGATTATCACTAACTCTAAATTTGGGAGTGCAACTCGAACTTAAGGTTAGTGGTAGATAAGTCATTTGTTAGGTGTGTCAGAAATTTCGTGAAAAATATTGAATAATTCCACCTCGTTTTCCAAGCTTATAACTCCTCGAAAAATGTAATTCAAGCCCTATTTTTTTTTTCAATTAAAGGAGCAAGGACCAAGGTTTCATTTAAAAAAGTGTTTTTTTTTTGTTTTTTTTTAAAGTGTTTTTTTTTTTTTAAAAAAAAAAAGATTTTAAACTTCGGACTTTACAGGTAAATTTCTAAAAAACACTACTTTTTTGTTTTAAATTTGAATATATTATTTATTGATCTTTTATCTTCAATTTTTGATATATAACACTTTGGTGAGTAAATTAATTATTTACTTTTTAATAGACATTTCAAAATAGGAGGCGTGAATTAATTCGGCCCCCTGTCTTTCCAAGCTTATAACTACTCGAAAAATATAATTCAAACCCTAATTTTTTTTAATTAAAGGAACAAGGACGAAGGTTTCATTTAAAAAAAACAAAAACAACAACGTGTTTTTTTTTGTTTTTTTTTTTAGGTTTTAAACTTCGGACTTTGCAGGAAATTTCTAAAAAACACTAGTTTTTTGTTGTAAATTTGAATATAATATTTATTGATCTTTTATCTTCAATTTGTGATATATAAAACTTTGGTGAGTAAATTAATTATTTAATTTTTAATAAACATTTTAAAATGGGTGACGGGATTGAATTAAAAAAAAAACGCTTGTCTAAAATATTATATTCGGTTTATTGGAAAGAGCATAAAATTTCACATTGACTCTGAAAATATCGTAAAAATTGAATCAATATAAAAATTTTGATAGATTTTTAAAGTTTAAAAATTGAAAAACTGAGCTCGTAAAATTCAATTAATTTCATTACTGTTTTTATTTTTTAATAAAAAAATAATATTTCTATTACTTTTTATACAACTTTAATAGTTTATTTTGGAAGTATAATCCATAAAGAAAATAAGCAACCTACTTTTAAAAGAGAAATTACAAGTTTTTTATATTTTATTCGCGGTTTCGTGTTAGGGGTGTAAAAAATTCATACAAAAATTCTGATACACCTAGTCATTTAAGCCGCCTTACTCCTTAAGCGATAAGCGCACATTTGTTTATTATTTTTTTATTCAGTGTGTAAAATCCACTTTGAACAACATATTTGGAAATTAAAAAATAAAAAATAAAAATAAAAAAATTTGTTTTAGCATGTTAAAAGTATTTAGGTTGGTAGATAATTAAATTCTACTGTGTTTGGTATAAGTTTTTTTTTTACTGTTCTTTTTGCTTTTTAGAATTTTTTACTAAGAGGGGTCGCTTAGATCGTATTTTAAACTAAACTACGGAGGTTGGAATGCCCCCCACCTAAAATGTACTTGGAAAAATCGATTTTATAGCGAGATTTAAGAATGGTTAGCCGAAAAAAAAGGTGAAAAACAAAACAAATAATCAATGAATATTTGTTACCAAAGGCAATAAATGCTATGTTTTTTTTTTTACTTAAATGAATGAGTTTATTTTATGTTTTAAAGTATTTTCAAGCGCTTTTCTTATTTTTTTAATGTGAAATTGTGGGTGTGTGGGTGCAAAATATCTCCAGATTTTCTAGAATTCCCCGCTAGATTGCAAGCGAAATCTCTAGATCTAGCGGGAAAACTGCTAAATTGGAAACACTGGTCACGTGAAGCAAGCGGTGATAAATAATTGTCCATAAATAAAAAAAAAAATGGCCTATCGGTACAAAGAAAACCACCTATTTATTATAGAAAAATTAAGTATAACGTTATAATTAAAAAGAGATATATAGAAACACGCATGGGTACAGTAAACATATTATACCAAAATGTCGAAGCAATCATTTATTTAGTTATTTAGACTATTAATTACGAACGAACCAAGAGTTACATTTCTATATATATAGAGATATAGATAGATAGATAGATAATATAGACAGATAGATCTATCTATATATCTATAAAAGTGAAGGTGTCTGTGTGTGTGTCTGTCTGTGTACATTTCCCTACGCAATAACTCTGTCAATTTTAAGTTTACAGGCTCGAAATTTGTAAGGCAGGGTACTGAGATTTGGAAAAATCGATGTGATCGGGTTTCGACCAGAAATTTGGCTTTTAACGGGTCAAAGTTCAACAATTTGACCTTTGAGAACTCTACCAAACTCCTCCAATTTGGGGTCTAAACACTTGAAATTTTAGAGATAGGTTCCTCAGACACGGATCTAACTTAATTATTTGAGTGGAGCCGAAAACAATAAATTTTAAGAGGTCATAATAGGGGTCAAATTTTTAAAAATTGACCGTTTTTTTTGTTTGTTTGTTTTTTTGCTCAGCATACACCTCCAAACACCCGGCAACGCTGGGCACCCATGTTAGTATATCTATAAAAGTGAACGTGTCTGTATCTTTCTGCCCGTGTTCTGTGTGTGTGCATTTCTCTAGGCTATTACCCTGTCAATTTTCAGTCGGCAGACTCGAAATTTGATACACATGGTACTGAGATTTGGGAAAATCTATGTGATCGTTTTTCGGACAGAAATTTGTCTGTTTAGGGGTCAAAGTTCAACGATTTGACCTTTGAGAACTCTACCAACCTCCTCCGATAATTTTGGGTCTAAAAACTTGAAATTTTAGTTATAGGTTCCTTGAACATGGATCTAACATAATTATTTGATTTGATCTCAAAACAATAAATGTGAAGGGGTCTAAAAAGTTTTTTAAAAATTGACCTCTGCGGTCTCTTCAAAATGACTCAGACAATTTCTGATATATATATATATATATATATATATATATATATATATATATATATATATATATATATATATATATTCATATTAAAACCCATCTTTTCTATTTATTTAAAAATAAAATAGAATTTTCTAATATACGGGCTGTGGAATTGCATTCATCTACAAAAGATCTAGCTAATTTGCATATTCTTTCAAACATTCATTTTAATTAATTCCCTATTAGTTTTTTTTTTGTTTTCTAGTGGGATAATCATCCTTAGTTAACTATTACGTGTAATTATATTCATGCAGATATTCTACATGATTTATACTTGCATAATATTTGCGTAAAAAGTTTATAGGATATGTTTCCATATATATTTATGTATACGTATGTATATTTCTTTAATCTATCTATCCATCTATATATTTATACTAGCATGGGTTCCCGGCGTTGCCCGGGTGTTAGGTTTATGCTGAGAATAAAAAACAAAAAAACGGTCAATTTTTTTAAATTTGACCCCTGTTATGACCCCTTAAAATTTATTGTTTAGGGCTCTAATCCGTTAATTAAGTTAGTTACATGTCCAAGGAACCTATATCTAAAATTTCAAGTGTTTAGACCCAAAATTGCCGGAGGAGTTTAGTAGAGTTCTCAAAGGTCAAATCGTTTAACTTTGACCTTTTAGTCGCAATATTTCTGCCCGAAAACCGATCACATCGATTTTCCCAAATCTCAGTACCCTGTATATCAAATGTTGAGCCTGTAGGCTTAAAATTGACAGCGTTATTGCATAGGGAAGTGTACACACACAGACAGACACTTTCATTTTTATAGATATACTAGCATTTCAGCCCTGCGTTGCTTGGGTGTTTGGAGTTGTCTGTTGAGCAAAAAAAGAGAAAAAAGTGTTAGTAGGAAGGCAGGCTCAAACCATTACCGTGAAGGAGGACAAGAACGGGGGGAGGGGACGTGACGTCTTTGCTGTTAAGACCACCGGCAAACCGGAGATGATGTACGTTTAAATTATGGCTAGACAATCGAAAAGAGAGGATTACTTTTGAAAATATCGGCGGAAAAGGTGACCAATCCCTGTTGAAAAGTGTCCAGTTGAGGGTGAAGAAATTAATGTTTTTGGCCAATTTTTCGGTATTTGTCGTCTGAAGGTTCGAGCTTCCAAACGATACTGATCTTGTGAAAATCCGCAGCATCTGTCCGTCGAAAGTTTTAGGCAGACATGCAAACAGACATGCATACATTTATATATTGGTAGCTAAAAAAGCTTGCCTTATCTCTGAATACCCTTTATGTAAAATTTCAAATGCTTAGACCAAAAATTGTCTGAGTAATGTAATAGAGACTGCAGATGTCAATTTTTTTTAAACTTTCACCCCTATTATGACCCCTTAACATTTATTGTTTTGGGCTCAAATCAATTTATTAAGTTAGATCCATGTACAAGGAACCTATATCTAAAATTTCAAGTGTGTAGACTCAAAATTGTCGGAGGAGTTTGGCAGAGTTCTCAAAGGTCAAATCGTGTAACTTTGACCCCTTAACAGCGAAATTTCTGGCCGAAAACATATCAAATAGATTTTCCCAAATTTCAGTGGCCTGTATATCAAATTTCGAGTCTGTAGACTTAAAATTCATAGGGGTCAAAGTTAAACAAATTGACTGTTTTTGTTTTTGTTTTTTGGGGGGGGGGCTAAGCATACACCTCCAAACACCTGGGCAACGCCGTGCTGAAATGCTAGTATATCTATAAAAGTGAACGTGTTTGTGTGTCTGTGTATGTGTCTGTCTGTCTATCAGTCTCTTTGTCTGTATGTCTGTATATATTTTCCCACGAAATAACTCTGGTTATTTTCAGTCTACAGACTCGAAATTTGATATACAGCGTATTGAGATTGGGGAAAATCGATGTGATCGGTTTTCGGCCAGAAATTTGGCCGTTAAGAGGTCAAAGTTCAACGATTTGACCTTTGAGAACTCTACCAAACACCTCCGAGAATTTGGGATCTACACACTTGAAATTTTAGATATAGGTACCTTGGATAGTGATCTAACTTAATAAATCGATTTGAGCCCTAAACAATAAATGTCATAATAGGGGTCAAATTTTAAAACATTAACCCTTTTTTTTTTTTTTTTGCTCAACATACACCTCCAAACACCCGGGCAACGCCGGGAACCCATGCTAATATATCTATAAAAGTGTGAACGTGTCTGTGTACATTTCCCTATGCAATAACTGTCAATTTTTAATCTACAGACTCGAAATTTGATATACAGGGTACTGAGATTTAGGAAAATCTATGTGATCAGTTTTCGGCCAGAAATTTCGCTGTTAAGGGGTCAAAGTTCAACTATTTGACCTTTGAGAATTCTATCAAACTCCTCCATCAATTTTGGGTCTAAGCACTTGAAATTTTAGATATAGGTTCCTTGGATCTGGATCGCACTTATTAACTTGATTAGAGTCCTTTACAATAAATGCTAAGAGGGTTATAATAGGAGTCAAAGTTAAAAAAAATCGACCGTTTTTTTGTTTTTTGTTTTGTTTTGTTTTGCTCAGAATACAACTCACACCCGGGCAACGCCGGGCACCCATGCTAGTACTCTTATAAATTCGGTTTTCTTTTGTGTGTATCGATATTCATATTAAAAACTCTCTTTTATATTTATTTAAACAGAAGATACAATTTTCTTATATCTTGGTGGTGGAATTGCATTCACTAGCAAACGATCTAGCTAATTTGCATATTCTTTTAAACATTCATTTTAGTTAATTCCCTATTATTTGCTTCGGTTTTTTTCTGGGATAATCATCTTTAGTTAACTACTAGCATTTCAGACCGGCGTTACCCGGGTATTTGGAGGCGTATGCTGAAAAAAAAAAAAAAAAAGGGGTTGATTTTTTTTTTTACTTTGACCCCTTAATATTTATTGTTTTGGGCTCAAATCAAGTTATTAAGTTAGATCCATGTCCAAGGAACCTATATCTAAAATTTACAGTGTGTAGACCCAAAATCGTCGGAGGATTTCGGTAGAGTTTTTAAAGGTTAATCGTTGAACTTTGACCCCTTAACCGCAAATTTTCTAGCCGAGAACTAATCACATCGATTTTCCAAAATATCAGTACCCTGTATATAAAATTTCGAGTCTGTAGACTTGACAGAGTTATTGTGTAGGGAAATGTACACAGTCAGACAGATACACAAACACGTTCACTTTTATAGATATACTAGCATGGGTTCCCAGCGTTGCCCGGGTGTTTGGAGGTGTATGCTGAGAAAAAAAAAAAAACAAAAAAAAAACAAAGACGGTCAATTTTATTAACTTTGACCCCTTTTATGACCTTTAAATTTTATTTTTGGGGGTTCAAATTGAGTTAGTAAGTTAGATCCATGTCCAAGGAACCTATATCTAAAATTTTAAGTGGTTAGACCCAAAATTGTTGGAGAAGTTTCGTACAGTTCTCAACGGTCAAATCATTGAACTTTGACCTCTTAACAGCAAAATTTCTGGCCGAAACCCGATCATGTAGATTTTCCCAAATCTCAGTACCCTCTATATCAAATTTCGAGTTTGTAGACTGGAAATTAACAGAGTTATTTTGAAATGTACACAGACAGACACGCTCACTTTTATAGATATGCTAGCATTTCAGCCCAGTGTTGCCCGGGTGTTTGGAGGTGTACGTTGAGCAGAAAAATAAATAAAAGCGGTCAATTTTTTTAACATTGATCCCTATTATGCCCCATAAACATTTATTGTTTTGTGCTCAAATTAAATTATTAAGTTAGACCCATGTCCAAGGAACCTATATCTAAAATTTCAAGTGTTTAGACCCAAAATTGTCGGAGGAGTTTGGTAAAGATTTCAAAGGTTTAATTGTTGAACTTTGACCCCCTTAACAGCCAAATTCTGGCTGAAAACCGATTACGAAGATTTTCCCAAATCTCAGTACCCTATATATCCAATTTCGAGTCTGTATACTGAAAATTTACAGAGATATTGTGTAGGGAAATGTACATAGACAGGCATGCGCACACACACACACACTTTCACTTTTATAGATATGCTAGCAGCTCCGCCAGGCTTTGCTCGGGCCCTATCCTATGTACTGTTCATAAGGTTATGTTTTGTTGTGTTGGTTGTTTGGTTGGTTTGGTTGTTTTTGTCTTACGGCATATCAACCCTTTTCAGGTTATTTAATGCTGAATCAAAGATTCGGAAGAAAATGTTTTTAATAGAATATGTTTATTGTTTTCAAGGCGGTTTCTATTTAACGCATAGTTGGGACCCTAACAGATACTACTACTCCGGGTCAGAGTTGACCTGTGAGCAACGGCAATTAAAGGGTGGCCCCACACTCCCAAAGCCTGCAAGCTGGGGCCTCACCACTGGATATAGTTTAAGGTCATATCCAGGACCAATAAGGTTATGTGCGTATGTATATATTAAAAAGTGTGAATATGTAAAGTAATGCCTTTCTGTATAACAGTCTTCCTTAACTACCATAGGGAAAAGACAGACAGAGATTTTTACTTTTATATATATATATATATAGATAGATAGATAGATAGATTGCATGCAATATATAGTAATGATTTAAGATGTATTAAAAAAAAAAAAAAAAAGACTCATGCGCCACCACCGAGAATCGAAACCAAAACGTTCAGCTCACGATTTATTTTGTCTCTGCCGCAAATGACTGGGCTATGAAAACATATTTACTGCAAGGCTAAAAATTACCACATGAACCAATAGCTACTACGTTATGCATTCGTAATGCCGACGTTCGACCTTCACATGGCAAATTTCATTTTTTTTTAATTTTCACACTGGTGCACCGATTTTTTTAGGCTAAAACCCAAATATACAGGTTTTGCATGGATTCAAATACCTTATATATGAAGTTTAATGTCTGCAGACCAAACACTCTAGGAGGAGTTTGGTAGGCAAAATTTGTTAAACAAAAATATATACGTATACATAAATATATATGGAAACAATTTTGTGTTTACTATAAACTTTTTACGCAAATATTATGCAAGTATAAATCATGTAGAATATCTGCATTAAAATAATTACACCTAATAGTTAACTAAAGACGATTATACCATTAGAAAACCGGAGCAACTAATAGGGAAGTAATTAAAATGAATGTTTAAAATAATATGCAAATTAGCTAGATCTTTTGCAAGTGAATGCAATTCCACAACCCATATATAAGAAAATTGTATTTTCTTTTTAAATAAATAGAAAAGAGGGGTTTTAATATGAATATCGATACACACAAAAGAAAAACGAATTTATAGGAGTATAGATAGATTTCCTGTAATTATATTCATGCAGATATTCTACATCATTTATTCTTGCATATTATTTGCGAAAAAAGTTTATAGTAAACAAAATTGTTTCCATATATATTTATGTATACGTATATATTTTTGTTAAACAAATCTATCTACCTATCTATCTATCTATACTCCTATGAATTCGTGTTTCATTCGTGTGTATTGATATTCATATTAAACCCCCTCTTTTCTAAAAGAAAATACAATTTTGTTATATATAGCTCATGGAATTGAATTCATCTGCAAAAGATCTAGCTAATTTGCATATTCTTTTAAACATTCATTTTAATTAATTCCCAATTAGTTTTTTCGGTTTTCTTATGGGATAATCATCTTTAGTTAACTATTATGTGTAATTATATTTATGCAGATATTCTACATGATTTATACTTGCATAATATTTGCATAAAAAGTTTACAGGACACAATATTGTTTCCATATATATTTATGTATACGTATATATTTTTGTTTAATCTATCTATCTATATATGTGTGTGTGTGTGTGTGTGTATCTATCTGCCTGTGTGGCTTTGCGTGTACATTTCCCTACGTACCAACTCTGTCAGTTTTAAGTCTACAGACTTGAAATTTGACATCCAGGGTACTGAGATTTGGGAAAATTGATGTGATCGGTTTACACCCAGAAATTTGGCGATTAAAGGGTAAAATTTAAACGATTTGACCTTTGAGAACTCCTCCGACAATATGGGGTCTAAACACTTGAAATTTTAGATATAGTTTCCTGGGACATGGATCTAACTTAATAACTTGACTTGAACCCAAAACAATAAATTTGAGAACGTCATAATAGGGGTCAACGTTGAAAAAATTGACAGTTTTTTTTTTGTTCTGCATACACCTCCAAACACCCGGGCAACGCCGGGTTGAAATGCTAGTATATCTATAAAAGTGAACCTGTCTGTGTGTCTGTCTGCATGTCTGTCTGTATACATTTCCCTTATGCAATAACTGTCAGTTTTTAGTCTACAGACTCGAAATTTGATATAGAGGGTACTGAGATTTGGGAAAATCGATGTGATTGGTTTTCAGACAGAAATTTGGCGATTAAGCAGTCAAAGTCCAACGATTTGACCTTTGAGAACTCTACCAAACTCCTCCTACAATTTTGGGTCTAAACACGTGAAATTTTAGATAGAGTTTCCTTGGACACGGATCTAACTTATTAACTTTATTCAAGCCCAAAACAATAAATTTTAAGGGGTCATAATAGGGGTCAAAGTTAGACAAATTTATGTTTTTTTTTTTTTGTTCAGCATACACCTGCAAACAACCGGGTAACGCCGGGCACACATGCTAGTATATCTATAAAAGTGAACGTATCTGTCTGTATGTGTACATTTCCCTACGCAATAACTGTCAATTTTTAGTCAACACACTCGACATTTGATATACAGGGTACTGAGATTTGGAAAAATCTATGTGATCGGTTTTCGGCCAGAAATTTCTCTGTTAAGGAGTCAAAGTTCAACGATTTGACCTTTGAGAACTCTACCAAACTCCTCCGACAATTTTGTGTCTACACACTTGAAATTTTAGATATAGGTTCCTTGGACATGGATCTAACTTAATAATTTGATTTGCGCCAGAAACAATAAATGTTAAGGGGTCATAATAGTGGTAAAATTTTAAAAATTGACCGCTTTTTTTTTTCTTTCTATTCTTTTTATTTATTTTTTTTTTTTTGCTCAACATACACTTCCAAAAACCTAGGCAACGACGGACTGAGATGCTAGTAGTTAACAAAGATGATCATCCCATTAGAAAGCTGAAGCAAATAATAGGGAATTAATTAAAATGAATGTTTAAAAGAATATGCAAATTTGCTAGATCTTTTGCTAGTGAATGCAATTACACAACCAAGATATAAAAAAAATTGTATTTTCTTTTTAAATAAATACAAAAGAGAGTTTTTAATATGAATATCGATGCACACAAAAGAAAACCGAATTCATAGCAGTATAGTAAACTGAACGTGTCTGTGTGTCTGTCTGTGTGTCAGTCTGTGTACATTTCTCTACAGACTCGAAATTTGATATTCAGGGTACTAAGATTTGGGAAAATCAATTTCATTGGTTTTCGGACATAAGTTAGCGATTAAGGGGTCAAAGTTCAACGATTTGACCTTTGAGAACTCTACCAAACTCCTCCAACATTTTGGGGTCTAAACAATTGAAATTTTAGATATAGGTTCCCTGGACATGGATCTAACTTAATAACTTGATTTGAGCCCAAAACAATAAATGCTAAGGGGTCATAATAGGGGTCAAAGTTAAAAATTCTTTTTTTTTTTTTTTGCTCAGCATACAGCTCCAAACATCCGGGCAACGCTGAGCACCCATGCTAGTATATCTATAAAAGTGAACGTGTGTGTGTGTGTGTCTTTCTGTCCATCTCTCTGTCTGTCAGTGTGTCTGTGTACATTTTCCTTCGCAATAACTCTGTTAATTTTAAGTGTACAGACTCGAAATTTGATATACAGGGTACTGAGATTAGGGAAAATCTATGTGATCGGTTTTCGCCCAGAAATTGGGTTGCTAAAGGGTCAAAGTTCAACGATTTGACCTTTAAGAACTTTACCAAACTTCTCCGCCAATTTGGGGGCTAAATACTTGATATTTAAGATGTAGGTTTCTTTGACATGGATCTTATTTAATAACTTGATTAGAGCCCAAAACAAAAAATATCAAGGGGTCATAATAGGGGTCAAAGTTAAAATAATTGACCTTTTTTTGTTTTTTGGGGTTTTTTTTTGTTTTTGTTTTTTTTGCTCAGCATACACCTCGAAACACCTGGTCAACGCCGGGCACTCATGCTAGTATATCTATAAAAGTGAACGTGCCTGTGTGTGTGTTTGTGTACATTTCACTTCGCAATAACTGTTAATTTTTAGTCTACAGACTCGAAATTGTATATATATATTTGGGAAAATTTGAACTTTAAGAACTCTACCAAACTCCTCCGACAATTTCTTGTCTAAACACTTGAAATTTTAGATATAGGTACCTTGGACATGGATCTAACGTAATAATGTAATTTGAGACCAAAACAATAAATTTTAAGGGGTAATAATAGTGGTCAAGAATTAAAAAATTGACCGTTTTTGTTTTTGTTTTTTTATTTGCTCAGCATAAACCTCCAAACACCCGGGCAACGCCGGACACCCATGCTAGTATATCTATAAAAGTGAACGTGTCTGTGTGTCTGTCTGTGTACATTTCCCTAAGCAATAACTCATTTTGAAGTCTACATTATATATACAGGATACTGAGATTTGGAAAATCGATGTGATCTGTTTTCGGACAGAAATTTGGCTGTTATGGAGTAAAAGTTCAACAATTTGACCTTTGAGAACTCTACAAACTCCTCCGCCAATTTTGGGTCTAAACACTTTAATTTTTAGATATAGTTTCCTTGGACATGGATCTAACTTCTTAACTTGATTTGAGCCCAAAACAATGAATTTTAAGGGGTTATAATAGGAGTAAAATTTTTAAAAATTGACCTTTTTTTTTTTCTTTTTTTTTTTTTTTTTGCTCAACATACACATCCAAACACCCGGAAAGCGCCGGGCTGAAATGCTAGTCTATCTGTATACCTAGAAAAGTGGAAGTGTCTGTCTGTCTGTCTGTCTGTGTACATTTTCTTCTACTCAATAACTGTCAATTTTTAGTCTACAGACTCAAAATTTGATATACAGGGTACTGGGATTTGGGAAAATCTATGTGATCGGTTTTTGGCCAGAAATTTGGCGATTAAGGGGTCAAAGTTCAACGATTTGACCTTTGAGAACTCTACCAAACTCCTCCAACAATTACACACTTCAAATTTTAGATATAGTTTCCTTGTACATGGATGTTACGAAATAACTAGATTTAAGCCCAAAACAATAAATGTTAAGGGGTAAAAAAGGGGTCACACTTAAAAAAAAATTGACCTCTGCTGTCTCTTCCAAATTACTCAGACAATTTCTGGTCTAAATATTTGAAATTTTACATGAAGAGTATTCAGAGATAGGGCAAGCTTTTTCATCAGTTTGGGTCGAAAATTTTTAGTTACCAATATATAAATGTATGTATGTATGTATGTTTTCATGTCCACCTAAAATTTTCAATAAAGGCAACGGATTTTACCAAGATCAGTATCGTATTTAAGTTCGACGTTTCATACGACAAATATCGAAAAATTGGCTAAAAACATTAATATCTTCCCCTTCAAATAGACACTTTTCTACGGGGGGGGGTACTTTTTTCGCCGATATTTTTAAAAGTCATCCTCTCCTTTAGATTGTCGCTTCCGGTTTGGCGGTGGTCGTAACAGCATAGATGTTAGGTTTACCCCCCCCCCCGTTCTTTTGCTCCTTCGTGGTATGGGTTCGCGCCTGCCTTCCTACTACCATATATTTTTTTTTTTTTTTTTGCTTTTTTTTTTATTCAACAGACACAGCCAAACACCTGGCCATGGACGGGCTGAAATGCTAGTCTATCTATAAAAGTGAACGTATCTGTGTCTGTCTGTGTACATTTCCCTACGCTATTACTCTGTCAATTTTTAGTCTACAGACTCGAAATTTGATATACAGGGTACGGAGATTTGGGAAAATCTGTGTGATCAGGTTTCGGCCAGAAATTTTGCTGTTAAAGGGTCAAAGTTCAACGAGTAACCTTTCAAAACTCTACCAAACTCTTCCGACAATTTGGGGTCTAAACACTTGAAATTTTAGATATAGGTTCCTTAGGCATAGATCTAACTTAATAACTGGATTTGAGCCTAAAACAATAAATTTCAAGGGGTCATAATAGAGATCAAAGTTAAAAAAATTGTCAGTTTTTTTTTTGCTCAGCATAAACTTCCAAACGCCCCGGGCAACACCAGGCCGAAATGCTAGCATATCTGTAAAAGTGAAAGTGTGTGTCTGTTTATGTATATTTTCCTATGCAATAACTCTGTCAATTTTTAGTCTGCAGACTCGAAATTTTAATATACAGGGTACTGAGATTTGAGAAAATCTATGTGATCGGTTTCGGAAATTTGGCTGTTAATGGGTAAAAGTTCAACAATTTGACTTTTGAGAACTCTACCAAACTCCTCCGACAATTTTGGGTCTACACACTGCAAATTTTAGATATAGTTTCCTTGGACATGGATCTAACTTAATAACTTGATTTGAGCCCCAAACAATAAATGTTAAAGTGTCCTAATAGGGGTCAAATTTTAAAAAAATTGACCGTTTTTTTTTTTGTTTCGCTCAGCATACACCTCCAAACACCCGGGAACGCCGGGCTTAACTGCTAGTCTATCTATCTATCTATACTCCTATAAATTCGTTTTTCTTTTGTGTGTTTTGATATTCATATTAAAAACCCTATTTTCTATTTATTTAAAAAGAAAATACAATTTTCTAATATATGGGTTGTGGAATTGCATTCACTAGCAAAAGATCTAGCTAATTTGCATATTCTTTTAAACATTCATTTTAATTAATTCCCTATTATTTGATTCGGTTTTCTAATGGGATAATCATCTTTAGTTAATTGTTACATGTAATTATATTCAAGCAGATATTCTACAGGATTTATACTTGCATAATATTTGTGTAAAAAGTTTATAGTAAACACAAAGTTTTTTCCATATATATTTATGTATACGTATATATTTTTGTTTAACAAATGTTTCCTACCAAACTCCTCCTAGAGTGTTTGGTCTATAGACATTGAACTTCATATATAAGATATTTGAATCCATGCAAAACATTATATTTAGGTTTTAGCCCGGAAAAATCGGTACAAAAGTGTAAAAATTAAAAAATGAAATTTACCATGTGACGGTCGAACGCCGGCATTACGAATGCATGTCGTAGTAGCTATTAGTTCATGTTTTAAATTTTAGACTTGCAGTAAATATGTTTTCATAGCCCAGACATTGACGGCAGAGGCAAAATAAATCGTGAGCTGAACGTTTTGGTTTCGATTCTCGGTGGTGGCGCATGAGTCTTTTTTTTATATATACTTTTTAAATCATTAATGCATCCAATCTATCTATCTATCTATAAAAATGAACGTGTCTATGTGTCTGTCTGTGTACATTTCCCAAGGCAATAACTGTCAATTTTTAGTCTACAAAGTCGAAATTTGATATACAGGGTACTGAGATTTGAGAAAATCTATGTGATCCATTTTCGGCCAGAAATTTGCCTGTTAAGGAGTCAAAGTTCAACGATCTTACCTTTGAGAGCTCTAGCAAACTCCTCCGACAATTTGGGATCTAAACACTTGAAATTTTAGATCTAACTTAATGACTTGATTTGAGCACAAAACAATAAATGCTAAGGGGTCATAATAGGGGGTCAAATTTTTTTTTTAAATTTGACCTCTGCGGTCTCTTCCAAATTACTCAGACAATTTCTGGTCTAGATATTTGAAATTTTACATAAAGAGTATTCAGAGATAGGGCAAGCTTTTTCAGCGTTTTGGGTTGAAAATTTTTAGTTATAAATGTATGTTTGTATTCTTGCATGTCTGGCCAACACTTTCGACAGAGGAGACGGATTTTCTCAAGATCAGTATCATTTTGAAGCTCGACCTTTCAAACGAGAAATATCCAAAAATTGCCTAAAAACATTAATATCTTCACCTTAAACTGGGCACTTTTCCACAAGGGGGAGGGCGAATTTTTCGCCGATATTTTTGAAAGTCATTCTCTCCTTTCGATTGTCTAGCCTTAATTTTTTAGAATATCAATTCCGGTTTGGCGGTGGTCGTTAGAGCATAGACGTCAGGTTTTTTCCCCCGTTCTTTTCCTCCTTTGCGGTATGTGTTCAAACCTGGCTTCCTACTACCACTTTTTTTTTTCTCAACATACACTTCTAAACACCAGGGCAACGCCGGGCACCCATGCTAGTATGTCTATAAAAGTGAACGTGTCTGTGTATCTGTGTGCCTTTGTGTGTACATTTCCTTATGCAATAACTGTCAACTTTAAGTCTACAGACTTGAAATTTGAAATTCAGGGTACTGAGATTTGGGAAAATCGATTTGGTCAGTTTACGACCAGAAATTTCGCTGTTAAGGGGTCAAACTTCAACGATTTGACCTTTGAGAACTCTACCAAATTCCTATGACAATTTGGGGTCTAAACACTTGAAATTTTAAATATAGGTTCCTTGGACATGGATCTAACTTAATAACGTGATTTGGGCCCAAAACAATAAATGTTAAGGGGTTATAATAGGGGTCAAAGTTTAAAAAAAAAAAATGACCGGTTTTTTTGGTCTTTTTTGCTATATCTAAAACTAGAATGGGTGCCCGGCGTTGGTGTATGCTGAGCAAAAAAAAAAAAAAAAAAAAAAAAAAAACGGTTAATTTTTTTTTAACTTTGATCCCTATTATGACCCCTTAACATTTGTTTTGAGCTCTAATCAAGTTATTAAGTTACATCCATGTCCAAGGAAACTATATCTAAAATTGCAAGTGTTTAGACACAAAATTGGCGGAAGAGTTTGGTAGTTTTCAAAGGTCAAATCGTTGAACTTTGACTCCTTAACAGGCAAATTTCTGGCCGAAAACGGATCACATAGATTTTCCCAAATCTCAGTACCCTGTATATCAAATTTCGAGTCTGTAGACTTAAAATTGACAGAATTATTGTGTAGGGAAATGTACACACACAGGCACACGGACACTTTTATAGATATATAGATTAGATAAGTGCTATACTCAAAATTGTCGGAGGAGTTTGGTAGAGTTCTCAATGGTAAAATCATTGAACTTTGACCCTTTAACAGAACAATTTTTGGCCAAAAACGCATTAGAAATATTTTTCCAATTCTCAGTACCCTGTATATTAAATTTCGAGTCTGTAGACTAAAAATTGACAAAGTTATTGCGTAGGGAAATGTACACAGACACGTTCACTTTTTTAGATATATCAAAAGATATAATGTATATATATATATATATATATATATATATATATATATATAAACATAATAGCATGGGCGCCCGGCGTTGCCTGGGTGTTTGGAGATGTATGCCGGGCAAAAAACTTTATCTTTATTACCCCTTAACATTTACTGAGTATTTGACAGTACTGAGATTTGAGAAAATCTATGTCATCAGTTATCGGCCAGAAATTTGGCTGTTCAGGGGTCAAAGTTCAAGGATTTGACCTTTGAGAACTCTACCAAACTCCTCCAACAATTTGGGTTATAAACACTTGAAATTTTAGATATTGATGCCAGGAACATGGATCTAACTTAATAAAGAGATTTGAGCCCAAAACAATGTTAAGGGGTCATAATAGGGTTCAAATTTTAAAAAGCTGACCGTTTTTTTTGGTTTTGTTTTTTTTTTTGCTCCAATGCCGGGCTGAAATGCTAGTATATCTATAAAAGTGAATGTGTCTGTGTATCTGTGTGTCTGTCTGTGTGTCTGTCTGTGTGTCAGTGTACGTAATAACTTTATCAATTTTAAGTCTACAGGCTCGAAATTTTATATACTGGGTACTGAGATTTGGGAAAATCTATGTGATTGGTTTTTGGCCAGAAATTTGCCTCTTAAGGGGTCAAAGTCAACGATTTGAACTTTGAGAACTCTACCAAACTCCTCCGACAATTTTGGGTCTGAACACTAGAAATTTTAGATATAGGTTCCGTGGATATAGACCTAACTTAATAACTTGATTTGAACACAAAACAATAAATGTTAAGGGGTCTAAAAAGGGGTAAAACCTTTTTAAAAAATTGACCTCTGCGGTCTCTTCCAAATTACTCAGACAATTTCTGGTCTAAACATTTGAAATTTTACATAAATGGTATTCAGAGATAGGGCAAGCTTTTTCATCAGTTTGGGTCGAAAATATTCAGTTACCAATATATAAATGTATGTTTGTATGTCTTCCTAAAACTTTCAACAGAGGCAACGGATTTTACCAAGATCAGTATCGTTTTAAAGTTCGACCGTTCATACGATAAATATCGAAAAACTGGCTAAAAACATTAATATTTTCTCCTTCAACTAGGCACTTTTCTACAGGGGGTGGGTCACTTTTTTCGCAGATATGTTTTTAAAGTTATCCTCTCCTTTAGATTGTCTAGCCTTAATTTTAAAAAATGTCGCTTCCAGTTTGGTGGTGGTCATAACAGCATGGATGTCAGGTTTTTACCCCATTCTTTTCCTCCTTCACGGCATAGGTTCGAGCCTGCCTTCCAACTACCACTTTTGTTTTTTTTTACTTTTTTTTTTTTTTTGTTCAACAGACACATCCAAAGGTGATGATATTAATGTTTTTAGCCAATTTTTCGATATTGGTCGTCTGTAAGGTCGACTTAAAACGATACTGATCTTGGTAAAATCTGTCGCCTCTGGTGAATGTTTTAGGCACACATGCAAACATACATACATACATTTATATATTGGTACCTAAAGATTTTCGACCCAAACTGATTAAAAAGCTTGCCCTATCTCTGAATACCATTTATATAAAATTTCAAATGTTTAGACCAGAAATTGTCTGAGTGACTTGGAAGAAACCGCAGAGGACACCTTACATTTATTGTTTGGATCTCGTATCAAGTTATTAAGTTAGATCCATGTCCTAGAAACCCATATTTAAAATGTCAATTATTTATACCAAAATTATCGGAGGTGTTTGGTAGAGTCCATCAAGGACAAATGGCTGATCTTTGACCCCTTAACAGCCAAATTTCTGGGCGAAAAGGGATTACAAAGAATTTCCCAAATCTCAGTATCCTGTATATCAAATTTTGAGTCTGTAAACTTAAAATTAACAGAGTTATTGCATAGGAAAATGTACACAGAAAGACACACAGGCACACATAAAGACACGTTCATTTTATAGATATATCTATATATCTATAAAAGTGAACGTGGCTGTGTGGCTGTCTGTCTGTGTACAGTTCCCTACACTATTACTCTATTTTTAGTCTAAAGACTCGAAATTTGATATACAGGGTACTGAGATTTGGGGAAACCCTAGGTGATCGGTTTTCGGACAGAAATTTGTCTGTTAAGGGGTGAAAGTTCAACGATTTGACCTTTGAGAACTCTACCAAACTCCTCCGACAATTTTGGGTCTAAACACTTGAAATTTTAGATATAGGTTCCTTGGACATGCATCTTAATAACTTGACTTGAACTCAAAACAATAAGTGCTAAAGGGTCAAAAAAGGGGTCAAATTTTTTTTTAAAAAAGTGACCTCTGCGGTCTCTTCCAAATTAATCTGACAATTTCTGGTTTAAACATTTGAAATTTTACATAAATGATATTCAGAGATAGGGCAAGCTTTTTCATCGGTTTGGGTCAAAAATTTTTAGTTACCAATATATAAATGTATGTATGTATGTATGTTTGCATGTGTGGCTAAAACTTTTGACAGTGCCAACAAATTTTACCAAAATCACTATCATTTTAAAGTTCGACCGTTCATATGACAAATATCGAAAAATTGGCTAAAAACATTAATATCTTAACCTTCAACTACGCACTTTTCTACAGAGGTGTAGGTCACTTTTTTTTTGCAGATATTTTTTAAGGTAATCCTCTCCTTTAGATTGTCTATCCTTAATTTAAAAAATGTTGCTTCCGGCTTTTCGGTGGCAGTAACAGCATAGACGTCAGGTTTTTACCCTGTTCTTTTCCTCCTTTGCGGGTACGGGTTTGAGCCTGCCTTCCTACTACCACTATTTTTTTTTTACTTCTTTTTTTTTTGTGCTCAACAGACACATCCAAATACCCTGGCAACGCCGGGCTGAAATGCTAGTGCATCTATAAAAGTGAACATTTCTGTGTATCTGTGAGTCTGTGTGTCTGTTTGTGTGTGTACATTTCCCTACGCAATAACTCTAAATTTTTAGTCTACAGACTCGAAATTTTATATACAGGGTACTGAGATTTGGGAAAATCTATGTGATCTGCTTTCAGCCAAAAATGTGCAATTAAGGGGTTAAAGTTCAATGCTTTGATCTTTGAGAACTCTACCAAACTCTGACATTTTTGAGTCTAAACACTTGAAATTTTAGATATAAGTTCCTTGGACATGGATCTAAGTTAATAAATTGATTTGAGCCCAAAAGAATAAATTTTAAGGGGTCATAATAGGGGTCAAAGTTTAAAAAATTGACCGCTTTTTTTTTCTTTTTTTTTTTTTTGCTGAACATACAACTCCAAACACCGGGCAACGCCGGGAACCCATATTAGTATATCTATAAAAATGAACGTGTCTGTATCTGTCTGTCTGTATCTGCCTATCTGTGTGTGTACATTTCCCTACGCAATAACTCTGTCAATATGAAGTCTACAGACTCGAAATTTGATATACATGTAATGAGATTTGGGAAAATCTATGTGATCCGTTTTCAGCCAAAAATGTGTGGTTATGGGGTCAAAGTTCAACGCTTTGATCTTTGAGAACTCTACCAAACTTCTCCGACAATTTTGTGTCTAAACACTTGAAATTTTAGATATAGGTTCCTTGGACATAGATCTAACTTACTAACTTGATTTGAGACCAAAACAATAAGTTTTAGGGGTCATAATAGGGCTCAAAGTTTAAAAAATTAACCACTCCCCCCCCTCAACATACATCTCCAAACACCCGGGCAACGCCGGGCGGAAATGCTAGTATATATATATTTATATATCCCTATCTTGAGTTGAGAATATTGGAAATCATATACAAACTGCCATTAGCATATTAAGCGATGCTCTTTGTGTAAACAAATCGAGTGGAGGCATTTGAACTATGTCAAAACATCGTTTATTCATTACCCACACAGCAACAGCTGTATAGCGTAATGGTGAGAAGCCTTGACTGTCATTTGGACGGTTGGGTTTCGATTCTGGCTTGAGGCAGTTGCCTGTCTAGCCACTTTGATAAGTATTTGGATGACTATATATTTATGTAGAAAGGAATCACCACTTATCAAAGTCTGGGCCCACTCGAGGATAAGGCTCAACGAGTGTATAGTAGGCAATGGGAACATGTCGTAGCAATCATTAGTAGTGGATATTTTGTAAATTGGATTACTTAAGAGAAATTGATCACGTTGGACTTTAAAACCATATTGTAGTCAATTGAAAAGCAGGAAAACGGAATAGAGTTCCACAATCGTGCAGTTCTAAGAAATAAGCTTTGTTTATGGAATCTTGGTTTAGATTTAGACACAGATAAAAGGTGTGGGAAATAATTGATAGTGGTTTCAGCTAGACAAGTTTTTTCCATGAAAGTCAGGCCAGGGGAGACTATAGATTGGAGCTAAGATGAACACTTGCCATGAAAATAACGATAAAGCTGAGACAGGCTCACAAGGTTTCTTCTGTGGAGAACTTTATTTTGAACTCTGTCAAGACAAGATAAGCTGCTTCTAGCACCTCCTACCAAGAGGTGGCAACAGTACGCCATCCTTAGACATACTTGACTCTTATACAGGTAGAGAATTGCATCAGCAACTGGAGCAATAGAACGATCCCACCATTTTTCCAGCAGCCTTGGCAACAGATTTGATGCAGGTGTTCCATCTCAGATCAGGAGTTAAAGATCAAATCCAAAAGCTTGTCAAAACATAGAGCCTCCCCAAGACGAGAGTCATTCATTTCAGTTAATGCCATACGGGTATTAGAGCGTTGATGATGGAAAGATAGAAGCTTGGTTTTAGATGCATTAAAATTAACCAGCCACCTCTTTCCCCATTGTACCATGTGATCAAGATCAGAGGAGAGGGAGTCAGAGAGACTTTGGTGGTTTATGGCCTTTTAAGTGTTGCCATCGTGTCATCAGCATAAATGTCTACAAATGATCTTAGGATGTGATTTAGGAGATCATTGATGTAGATCAGGATGAGAGTTGGCCCCAGGATGGATCTCTGAGGGACTCCAGAATTAATACTAAGAGCTTCTGATTTCTGCTCATCAACCAATACTCTTATGAATCTATCAGTGAGAAATGATTTAATAATTGAAAAGATATTTTCAGCTATACAGTAGCTGGAGGTTTTGTGGCGAAGACTTTTATGCAATACTCTATCAAAGGTATCATATATTTCAAGGACAATTGCCCTAGAAAGGAAGCCTCCGTCGAGAGATTCACTAATCCTATGAGATATAACTGTTAGCACATCTGCAGAAAGAAAACCATATTGCATGTCACTAAGGAGGTTATTTTTGCTGAGATGGTTGACTACTTCTGTTTAACACAGATTCCAGCAACTTACTTATGATGCACAGCAGACTGATTGGTCTATATTGAGAGGGAGATGACCGATCATCTGAATTTTTAAATACGGGACATACTGATGCGATTTTCCAGTTGTTGAGATTTGGAACTTATAAAATTGCCTAAAAAAGGTGGTATATCTATATATATATATCTATATATTATATATATATATATATATATATATATATAATATATATATATAATATAATATATATATATGCTCATAGCAAAATTAAATATTGAAATGCTCATATCTTTGGTTTTATTGGACAAAACTACAGTGAAATTTGCTGGCTTTTTGGAGATTATAATACTATTCTATGGTTAAAATTTATGACAATTAGTAAAAAAGAATCAATATTTTCCAACCAATAAAATGTGCCCAAATTTTCTTAAATTTGTATATATAGCATCCTAGCAAGCCAACTTCACTTTTGTTGCTTTGGGATGAATTTTGCTTAGAGTTTTTTTTGTTTTTTTTTTTTTACTTGGCTGTCTTCCCTGTGATCTTGCCAAGCCACTTATAGATATAACACCTTTCTGGCAATTTTATAAGTTCCAAATTTCAGCAACTATTAAACAGAATTTAACAAATAAAGGCTCATTGGAAAGGTAATGACCTGAATTGTGTAGTGGGCTACATAAAATTTGTCCTTAAGGTCAAACATTCAGGGGATCATCCATCACTCAGAGCCTATTTTTGGCACTTTTTTTACAGCTATAAAACGTTTCAATCATAGTCATTTGTTTTCCTAGATTTGCATATGAATTACAAAATATTTTATATTTCCTCAAAACCTCTGGCCTTGAATGAGGTGAGATTTAAACTTGCTGCTATGATTCCAAATGATCTGAAATAACAGCAAAAGAAGACTTGATTCCAAATATTTCTCATGTGTTATATCTCTTCTCTTTGGTTTTCATACATAAAGTAAATGTCAGCGTATAACAGCTATTCGCTACTGGAGATATTCATAACCGTACCCTATTTCTAAAAGAATGGAGATATAACATATCATAACCGTACCCTATTTCTAAAAGAATGGAGATATAACATATGAGAAATATTTGGAATCAAGTCTTTCCTTGCTGTTATTTCAGATCACTTGAAACCATAGCAGACACTTTCAGTCTCCCCTTCATCAAGACCAGAGGTTTATGAGATATATATATATATACACTGGTAGACAAATTAAATATTGAAATGTTCATATCTTTGCTTCTATGGGACGAAACTATGAAAATTTGCAGGCTTTTTGAAGATTATAATACTATTCTATGATTAAATTTGAATTAAATTATAAAAAAAAGAATTTATGATTTCAAACCAATAAAATATGCCCAAATTTGCCTATATTTATATATATATATAGTGTCCTGGAAGCCAGCTTCAGTTTTGCTGTTTCGCTCCTTTGTAGCCTTGCCAGGCTACTAATATATATATATATATATATACCTGCAAGCTGCCTGGCATTGCCCGGTCGTAAAATACACTTAAATATGATATTTTTATTAATGCCGACTTTGTATTTATTATTATGTTATATTAGGCCCAATATATAGTAATGATCTAAAAAGTTTAAAAAAAAAAAAAAAAAATTATTTAGTGCACCACCACCAAGAATCAAAACCAAAACGTTTAACTTATGATTTACTTTTTCCTTTGCAGTTATGACTGAGCTATGAAGACATGTTTGCTAGAAGGCTAAAAATTAAAACATGAACCAATAGCTGTTACATTACGCATGCATATTTATAATGCTGCCATTCAACCTTCACCTGGAAAATTCCATTTTCCCCCCCCCCCCATCGATTTTACTTGGCTAAAACCCAAATATAAAGTTTTTGCATGGGTTCAAATACCCTACATTAAGTTTCATGTTTGTAGACCAAAAACTGAAAGAGGAGTTTGGTAGACAAAATTTTTTAAACAATATATACGCATACATAAATATATATAGAAAGAGGTTTGTGTTTACTATAACTTTTTTACACAAATATTATGCAAGTATAAATCATGTAGAATATCTGCATGAATATAATTACACGTAATACTTAACTAAAGATGATCATCCCACAAAAAAAACGAAAAAACTAATAGGAGATTAATTAAAATATTTAAAAGAATATGCAAATTAGTTAGATCTTTTGCATATGAATGCAGTTCCACGACCCATGTATAAGGAAGTTGTATTATTTTTTTAAATAAATAGAAAAAAAGGTTGTTGGCCTTTGGGCCAGGATTGAAGTATGGTATCTGTTCTGATGCTACACTTAAGTTAATTTGTTCTTGGTCAATGGAGGGAAAACCTCTATACTGAGACAATTATTTTTGGTCTCTACCAGAGTGCCTCTTTTGCCCTTCTGTTGGGGGACTGGTTTTCCCCCCACATTAAAAACGATCTTGTATCCCATTTTGCTTTCATGGGAAAGCAAATAAATACCAATAGAAAAAAAAAGGGTTTTATATGAATTTCAATACACAAAAAAAAAAAAAAATATAGGAGTGTATATATATATATATATATATATATATATATATATATAAGTTTAGTGGTTAAAGTTAAATTCTGAAAAATCAAAATATAAACACATATATTCGAATTAAGAATTTATTGTTTGACACAAGGAATATATTATTATTATATATATATTCCTTGTGTCAAACAATAAATTCTTAATTCGAATACATGTGTTTATATTTTGATTTTTCAGAATTTAACTTTAACCACTAAACTTATATTTTGCTCTATTTTTAAATATTGAATTTTACCTTTTTGGCTAGGATCACTCAGGAAGTATTACCTCAAAGTAATATCTATCAGGATATTTCACCTGATCTTTAATCTGCGTCTCATCTCGCTTATATATATATATACACTGAAAACCTATTGCAATGTTTTGTCACCCTGGGTAGTGTCTGTGTCACCAGGGTATTGGCTAGTTGCTTGCGACGGATGCAAGGACAAAAACATTAAAATCGATTCACTGACGACTCTTTTGTTTTCGGGTAATTCTCTTCTTTGTAATCAATTCTTTGTTATGATAATCCTAAGGTGTGTCCTTATTCGGTATGCTGAGTAAAGTAAGAACGGCGTTATTTTATGAATATGTTAGTACAATGTTGCCTGTCTACTTTCTAGTGCCAATGGCGTGTATGTCACTGATACGGACTATGAAATCGGCAAACCGAGATAAATTTCAAAATGACAATTAGATTTTACTTATGCACACAGGGTTCATTCTTTCAGCTCAGTGTCGTTTTTCATTGGTGCAACGCATTAAAAACGCTATTAACTGAAGCAATTTCGTTTCTATTGATGTGAATTTAGTATTGTCTCCTCTTCCCAATGTTAAGTCAATTTTGTATTCAGCAATGTAGCAGATATTTTTTATTCATTAATCACAAATATTATTTTTATTTGTATTTATTTATTTTAATCATGTTTTTCTTTTTACCTCAGTAAATTATTTTTCAAAACATTCCAATAAATATTTGTTACGCGTTTTATAACCAAATCTGGCAGCCATTACTAAAATTGCTGATAAAAATACACTGTACACTGTCCTAAAACGCTAGAAATTACCCGGAAATGGGTGATTCATTTATATTAAATTTAGATACGAAGCAGGTACCCCACTATAAATTCTGAAATAATTTACTTTTTATTTTTCTTTGCTAAGTTTTGCAAGGTTTTCACAAGTAATCGCCAAATCACTAAAAGTAGGACCAAGGGATCGGAAGGGGGGAGTTTGTTAACCTACAAAGTACTAAAAGTCTTGTTGCGGTCTTATTTTTTTAAGGTGAAGAAAATAAAATAACACCATCATGTAGGTTTTCCAACTACTCAACAGGACACAAATGATGAGTCATCACTTATCAAGGCTAAAAGCAACTCGGGGATAATGGTTAATGAAATAGCCAGTTGAATGATGAACATTATAATATGAGAAAACATTCAAAACAGTAGATAAAAAGGTAGAATTTGATTAAGAAGATAGTTCAACAAGTATTTTCTGATATTTGACTTGAAGGCGACAATGTTGTAGTCAACAGAGATGTAGTTTCATGATACTGTGTTCTACAGATGAGAAGTTTTAAGAAAGGACCTTTCTTAATAGAAGTTCCATTTGGATTTACGTACACAGGGAATGAAAAGTGGTGGTGAGTAGATGAATTTTTGCTGTGAATGTTTTCCAGAGGATGGATAAAGAGAGATAAAGAAAAGCATAGAGATGACTATGAAGCTTGGCTTATCCTTATTACAACCTGGATGATGATGGCTACCAGGAACTGAAGAGGTATATCATGATTCAGCTGGTGATGATGAGTGTTGAATTAATAAATTAATATTCAAATTATTGACATCGTTCATGGTCATCGATTCCTGCCGAAGACAGGTTCCAGAAAATAGTGTAAAATACAGTAAGACGATAACCATGACAACCTGGTCAACACATGGAGAATCCATATAAAACCATTTAGATAACTATAATAAAAATTATAGATATAAAAGGGATGTATCTTAAAGTTAGCTTCATTACATAATAATAAGATCACAGTGTAGTATCTGTTCTGGTGCTATATTTAAGTTAATTTTTATTTTTGACTACTTCCACAGTGCTTTTTTTAGGGGAGTTGGTTTTCCACCACATTAAAAACGACCTTGTGTCACATTTTTTTCTCATGTGGAAGCAAATAAATAGCAATAGTAACTATCTTGGTTGGCTTTTAAGCAAACCTTGATTCAATGTATAATTTTCTCAATTTTAAATAAATTGTGAAGAAAAAAAAGAATAAGAAAATCTGCCTATAGAAAATAATTTGTTATTGCCAACGAAAGATTAAGTGTTTGTACAATACAAAAATGCAGAGAATCTCAAGAACGTTCTGCTGAAAGAGAGATTGTTTTGTCTGTAAAATGAAGTTAAGTACACATGTTTGTTTCTTTTTTTTTTTTTATGGTGCCACAAGAATGATGTGCTGCTGTTTTGTTAGTTAGAGAATATATGTTCATTTCAGCTGGTGCCATGTGCTTTTACATGTGTATAAATAGGATAGGCATATGAAATTGTGCATATGTATATTAATGTGCCTTTTTTGTTAGTGAGAGTTATCTATTAACTTGTGAACAAGAATGTTCAGTTAATGGTGTATACATGCTGCTGTTCAGTATTCCATGAGTCATTATGCATGTGTTGCTTGTAGAGTTAAGTTGGATTGTGACATATACACTGTGTTGTCTCTGAAAGAAAAATAGAAAAAAAAAAAAGAAAATCTGTGAAGCTCAGTTTTATGATATGTGTTACAATTCTCTTATTGGCAGAATGAAATTGCTGATTGAAGACTTTGTCCAATCACAAGTCGATACATAATAACAATATTCACTCCACTGTTGCTCTGAATAAAACTAATTTCGCCATTTTCTTTTTAACTTCATGGTTTCTGGAAAAGGAAGAAAAGATCATTTTCAATTTTTGCTTTTCCACGAAGGTATTAAAAAGATATGACCTCTTCCATTTATCAAGTTGGTGCAAAAAAATTATTGCTAGTGTATAGAAGGGGCATTTTAAACCATTGTTATTTTATGCATATTATCATTAGCTAAACATATCACATTGATTAATTTATGAGTTTTTCCTTCACATTATTAAAGCATCATTCATATGTTTTTGCAATATTTTCACCCATTTCACTCGAAAACGACTTTCTTTCGTCAACAAAAAGAGAGTCATATTCCTTGATAACGCTTGTCGCCACAAAGCACTACTGACAAAGATCTCCTATCCTGCATGACGCTAACCCAATCTAGTTCCCTCGGGTTATTATTTATTTCAAAGATTACAAAACCATTTAGATGGCCTTAGGTTAGCATCATGGAGGTGAGATTGAACATCATTTAAATCTATATTTCACATAAAAATTTTAAGAATTTTACAAACGAGGTACTTATCAGCTCTATCTATTTATTTCTCTCTCTCTCTCTCTCTCTCTCTCTCTCTCTCATTTCTTTTCCTTTCCTTCTTCCCTCCTGACTAATTTGGTTTTTGGTGATACCACCCCCCCTAAAAAGGAATATTACAAATATCGATATTCTGACTGCCGCAACACTGAAAAATAACATATCAGTGTGCATCTTCTGTAGTTTCTGAGTTTTCTGACAAATAAAAATGAACAACTGGCATTGCCTTAGGAATTGCCAGAGCCAGATGATGAACAATTAAACTAGAGGAAAAGCTTAGTAACCCCATGGGGGGGGGTACAGAAAATGAGGCTGGAGGAAAGTCTCAATCTACCAAAAGCAGCAATAAAAAGAGTTACCATTTCTTTCCAAAGAGTTGTCCCATCCAACACATGTCTCAAAGAGCTGAACCAGATTTCATTTGCTGCAGGACTCTACATTGTCAGAAAAACACTTGCTCAATTCTAAAAGCAATGTGAGTCCAGAGCACAAAACAAGATACCACATTGGAAACAAAAGTGTCAGATCAAACAATTCCTTCTCACATCTGAAGAACATAATCTGCAGATTCAGATTAAAATATGGGACAAAAGAAGAGGAACTAAAAACAGCAAAAGAGCCTGTAAGCAAAATATCAGCACTTACCAAAAGAACAAAAAAGCCGGAGAGCAAAAGAAAGATCAAAACCAAAAATAAAGTTTAAAGAAAATGCATGACTGTTATACAGAAATTTAATACGGGACACAAGGAGAAGTGCTTTCCGACTCCCTGGAAGACCTCATCAGTTTGCCCTGTATTTAAGAATTCAGGTGATAAGTCATCTCCCTCTCAATACAGACCAATAAGTCTCCTGTGTGTTATGAGTAAGTTGCTGGAATCCATATTAAATAGAGAAATAGTCAACCACCTCAGCAGGAATAACCTTCTTAGTGACACACAATATGGTTTCCGCTCTGCAAGATCTACCGCAGATGTGCTGACGGTTATATCCCACAGGATTAGTGAATCTCTTGACAAAGGCTTCCTTTCTAGGGCAATTGCTCTCGACATATCAAAGGCCTTCGACAAGGTATGGCATAAGGGTCTACTTCACAAGATTTCCAGCTACGGTATAACTGGAAATGTTTTCTCAATCATTAAATCATTTCTCTCCGATAGGCTCATAAGAGTAGTGGTAGATGGACAAAAATCGGAGGCCTGCAATATTAATGCTGGAGTCCTTCAGGGGTCAATCCTGGGCGAAACTCTCTTCCTGATCTACATCAATGACCTCCCTAAACACATACTTAAATCATTCGTTGACATCTATGCTGATGACACGACCATCTAAGGCAACACATCAAAGGCTGTAAATGACAAAGTTCTCTCTGATTCTCTCTCCTCTGATCTCGAGCGCGTGGTTCAGTGGAGGAAGATGTGGCTGGTTACCTTTAATGCATCCAAAACCAAACTGCTATCCTTACATCATCAACGCTCTGATCCCCATCTGGCATCAATTGTGATGGATGGCTCTCATCTGGGTGAGGCCCCGTGTTTTGACAAGCTGCTGGGTTTGACCTTTACTCCTGATCTGAAATGGAACACGTACATCAAGTCTGTTGCCAAGGTCGCTGGAAAGATGGTGGGATCCTTCTACCGCTCCAGAAGATATCTCACTACGGATGCAATTCTCTATCTATATAAAAGCCAAGTACGTCCAAGGATGGAATACTGTTGCCATATCTGGGCAGGAGCTGCTAAAAACAGCCTATCCTGCCTTGACAGAGTACAAAATAGACTTTGTGGCTTAGTGGGGGATGCCCTTTTCTCTACCCTGCAACCTCTCTCCCACAGAAGAGACGTTGCGAGCCTGTCCTTGTTTTATCGTTATTTCCATGGCAGATGCTCGTCTGAACTCCAATCTCTGGTCCCCCCTCGCCAATCTTTCACGAAAAACACCCATCTAGCTGAATCCACTGTGAAAAATTTCCCCCACTCTATATCTGTGCCTAAATCAAAACGCAGATTCCATGAACAAAGCTTCTTTCTTAGAACTGCACGCCTGTGGAACTGTTCCGTCTGCCTGCTTCCCTCCGGACTACAACTTGGACGTCTTCAAATCCAATGTTAACAAATTCCTAATGAACCGCCCCCTTAAGTAAACATTTCAGCAAATCTCACTAACGTAATGTACTTGCAATAACCCTTATCCCTGAGTGGCTTCCGGGCCTTGATAAGTGGTGATCACTGTGTAAAAAAAAAAAAAAAAAAAAAAATCATGCGAGAAAAGCAAAAGCTGGAAGATTACTGGACGCCTTTGTTTGAGAATAAGTACAATCAAGAGGACAAGTGGATCTTAGGTGTGTCTGAAAGCAATAAAAGCAAGTCAGAAATGCCAGAACCAAATATAACAACTGAAATGCTAAAACCAAAGCTGAATAGATTCTAGAATTACAAAAAGTCTGGCATAGAAAATCTATCCAATTTCTGGTTTAAGCAACTAACAGCACTTCATAGTCATTATAGTTGTTGCTTCAGACTATTGAGCATGGTTGTCAAAAGGTGATACAATCGTCATACCAAAAATGAAACAACACCCGAGTAAGTGCAGACTCATCAGCTGTCTCACTACAATCTACAAGCTCTTCGCTGACTTGGTTGCAGACAGCATTTATGAACACCTCTCCTTCGGAGTATACCTGGAAAAAAGAACAAGCAGGATGCAGGAGTAAATGTGTAGGAACTAAGGACCAATTTTTGATTAATAAGACCATTCTTGATGACTGTAGGAAGAGGCATAGGAATCTAAGCATGGCTTGGATTGATTACCAAAAGGCATATGACTAGACTTCAATGCATTTATTTATATAAAATCCATCCAGTTATCAATGTACATATAAAAATGTGACAAACAACCATAGCATTAAGAATAATAGAAGAATCACAATTCCTGACATCAATATGCGAATAAGAATTTTCGAAGGGGATAGCTTTTCTCCTTTATTCTTTTACTTGGCGATAGATCCACTAAGTAAAATAGTGAATAAAATCAAAATTCCTACAACCTGAAACAGGGCTGTCAACAAGACCCGAACAAAAGATTCAACTATTTGCTCTTCATGGATGAGCTCAACCTATATGCCAATTCAGATTTTACTCTTACAGGTCGTACATAACCTCTCCAAAGATATTGGAATGAAGTTTGAACTGGGCAAATGTGCCAAAGCAGAGAAGAAAATCCCAACAGAAAACATACAGCTTGATGAAGATACTTGTATTAAGGAAAAGTAGAAACAATAAAAATACCTTGGCATAGAAGAGAACAATTCAATTCAGCATGTTAACAAAAATTGGCACGTAAGAAAACAAACAAAACAAGGTAACTGTCATTAACCAAAAGGGCAATAAAAGATATGACACCAAAACGAGGACAATGTTGACACTGTACAAAGTAACATACGGAAACCAGTGTCTTCCTAGGCTGTATCTGCCCAGAGGAGCAGAAATTGATCCTCAACATTGTGCTACTTTTGTGAGGACCAAAAAATATCTGAGCAGCTCTCAGAATCCAAACCTCATGATGGCACATCAAGAAACAAGAGCCAGAAGAGCAACATTCATAATGAAATTGGCCAAACATTTTGGAAAAGACTTACAAATGAGGCAGAAAGCAAAACAATCCTGCTATGGATATAGCCGAAAAGAAACTAAAAATACACCAAGACTTTCCATTGCAAAAAACTGGAAGAATGGGCCAATCAACAGCATGCCAAGTATTTTCTGGATGAATTGACATGGGAATATATAGATAAGGAAGGCTTTGTAAACTGACTAAAAAAAGGATCACTCCATTGTGATCGCAAGAGAGTTGTCCAAGATCAAGGCTTGATGACCAATGCTTTTAAAAAGATGAGTTGTCTCAGTAATGACAAGTACAACTTCTGCCATGCAGAAATAGAAACTTTGCTGTTGTGGGAGTGATAGAGGGCAAATATGAACACGGTGATGTGAGCAAGTACTACTCGGAAGCACATATAGGGTAAATTTGGGTCTTCTCTGGAGATGGAAAGCCATCTTTAATACAGGCACATATTTCATACTCGATATTTGGGGGTCACATTTTGATGTAAGTTAGAGTATCCTTTAATCGCAAACTCATTTAGGGAAACAGTCTGTCCAATGCCAGTTTCATACATGAACAATAGGTCAGGTTTAGTCTCCTATAATTGGATTTAAATCTCTGGAAGGTTAGAATGTAGATCCCTGATGTTAGTGGAGACATGGTAGTGGGGATCTACATTGGAAATTGGAGTTCTGAGTTTACTCTTGTATTGTTTCTTGAGACTTTTCATGATGGAATATGGGCATTTGTGGAAGAGGCCGGCAGAGTTGGTTAGAGCAGGGCAGAGAGGGAAAGTAAGGGAGAAAAAGGGGTGAAGAAATTTTTTTTTTTTTTGCAAATCATGATAAGATAATGTTGTAACATTACCCATTAATTCATGATATAATTCATATTCAAAAAAGAAAAAAAAAGTGATGAAGAAGATATCGTCATCCACATGGATGGACTACTATAACTAAGTAATGCACATGATACGGTGTTTATGAGAAAAGAAAGATAGCCCCCATCTCTGTGTGTATAGCAAAAAAAAAAAAAAAAATTAAGAAAAAGTTAAGTTAACATTTATCATATGGCACAGAGTAATTATTGTAAAAACAATAATTACTCGATGTCATATGATTTTTAGAGAAACGGTTTAATTTATTGGTTTTCTCTTCCCATCTTACAAATATCATAATCAAAAAATACACCCAGAATAAATAATGAGATAACTAATTGATTTTGTTGTTTTGTTTTAATATTACAACTAACTTATATTCGTATTAAAATATACATAGGCACACAAAGAAACGCTACATTGACTGCATCAATCTCACCCTCAAGTACTGCAATATTCCCCTTCAATCTTTTGGAGACTTTAGCAAGAGACAGAGACACTTGGTGCTCCACATGTGATAGCGGAATGACCTTCTACAACAGAGCACGAGCAAGCAGCTACAGAGCGTCACACACTGAGAGACTTATGACCAGCAGTCACTTACCATCAAAACACAAATCCCATTTTCCTGTGCTCTATCTGTGCAAAGCAGTGTAAATTACGCATCAGGCTTCACAGTCATCAACAGAGTCACAAAGTCAAGACAAAAAAATGATGAAGACGTCATCCACATGGATGGACTACCATAACTAATACACACGATACTTATGAGATTGTTTATGAGAAAAGATAGAAAAGAAAGACCGATCCCTGTGTCTATAGCAAAAAAAAACAAAACAAAAAAAAAAGTTAACATTTAATGTAAAATCAATGTTACCAAAGGCAAGATAATTTACTCTTCTATTGTAGTTTCATAGATATAAATTCACTGAAACTCTGGTGTTCAGCAAAAAAACAGTGCACAATGACAAGAGTATAATTATAAGATGTTTACTTATACAATAATTATTGGCTACATATGTGCATACATGTTTCTGCTGCAATTTAGAGAAGCAGTTTTATCAGGTCTCATAACTTTTTGCCGAAAATGAGGCCTGATGAAGCCGTCTAAATGTGGTGCAGCAGAAATATGTACGTATGTATGTAGCCAATGCCAACATTGTTTATTCATACAAACAAACTACATATGCATACATATATGCCACACACACACACACACACTAAAGTTTTTATTTTGAAAAGATATTAAATTAATAAAATCTCGGTCACTGAAATGTTCGTTTCCTGGACTAGGTGCTAGTCTATCTGCACTGAAGTGCTGGGATACCGCGAAACAGTTTGTAGGTAACTATAAACCCCCTATTCTCGGATAGAGCAGTCTTTAAATAATATCAAGTTCTGCTTACTTAATGTCATACAAATGTCTTTATTTGTAAAATACAGGGTGAGACATGGGAAACTGATGTTTTTAATAAACAACAAACTAAATGGCATCGTAAGCAGGTTTAAAGACTACCTTCCACACTCCCTATCTCTTACTCAAAGAGCATTCTAAAAACATCAGTTTCCCCATGATTCATCCTGTATAAAAGGAACTTTATATGTGTGTGTGTGTGCATAAGTTCATTCCCTATGGATTCAAAAAAAGCTGGGTCGATTTTTATGAAATCTTGCACGAAGGTACTTTATGTGCCAGGCAGCATTCTTAAATACGTTTTGTATCAGAATGTCTCTGGTAAGTATCGATAATCAAAATAATTTGATGAAAGAAAGAACAGGCTATTTTGACCAAAGTTAATATTGCATAGATGATTATCCTTGTTATAATGTACTATTTCCATTTTTTTTTATTTTTAAGTTTTGTTGCTTTTGTATTTCATGTAAAACTAAGTTGTTTGAAAGCAATGAAACTCTACAAAGTCCATTTCACTGAAAATCATTTTTAATTACAATCTTATGCAATTCTTCAGCCAATATCTATATTTACACATTGCTGCAATATTCAGAAAGGCTCAGCTTTTGCATTAGTCAGCCTTCATTCAGCCTCACTAATATTCCTGGAAATTTTTAACTGAATGAACACTTTATATAAATGGTTCAGTCTTCAATTCCTGTCAGACTAGTGATCACTACAAGATGAAGGTTGAGAGTAAACATGAAAATAACAATCACTAAAACGAGGAAAAGTTTGAAACAAGGAAATAATAAAAACAAGAATAGCAAATACTATCCAAAATTAACTTTTAAAAGGTTTTAATTGAGGTTTCATTGATGAATTTGGAAGTTGCAGATAAAAACATGGAAACCAAAATTTAGACAAGTTTTGCAAAAATTACTTTTTGCTTCATTTAAACAAAGAAAAATAAATCAATTTCTTTTTAATAAATTTTATTCATTGTATATGCAAAAAAAAAAAAACAAAAAAAAAAATTTGAAATTTTAATTTCAGAAAAATTAATGCAATGAGAATTATCTTTCAGTTTAATTTTGAAAAAAAATTATTTTAAAAATTAAAAATGTTTAAACTTTCATTTGTAAAGTTTAAACATTTTATTTTTACCTTAAAATAATTTATTTTCAAAATTAACTAAAAGAAAATTATTTAACTTTGGAATTTATCAAATATTTGCAGTCTCGGGTAACCATCAAATCTTCCACACCTCAACGGAGGTTTTTTGTAAGATTTTCATCAAGAGACAACATATATATCTACAATCCAGAGATTGGCCGTCTTTGGTCAGCTTCTGACTAAAATCTGGATGTTGATAAATGGCAAAGTCAGATGATAAAAAGAAGCCTTAATAAAAAAGCTTCTACTGCAGACGTTCTTTGAAAAAGGCCTCCACAGAGTCAGTGTTCCATTTTTCAATTCCAAGAGTCTCTATGACCTCGTGTTCCTCGTTTAGGAGCCGAATAGCAGGATCAGCACCACGAGCATAACGAATAGTAAGACCAGGGAATTGATTAGGACGACTGCTTTTTACAAAAGCTAAAAAAAGAGAAGAAAAAAAATTGTTAATAAAATAATGTAGCGATAGGGAGGGGGATATTTAAAAAAAAGAAAAGAGTTTAGGCAATGTACAAAAATAACATTTTTTTTTATATTAAATTTTTGTAAAATTACAATATAACGATTTGCTTGTGTCCATTTTAGGACATTAAAACTCTTTAAGGAAGCAGAAACTATAAGTAAACATTCATTAGATCAAGTGCACCCACCAACACAATATCATTATTTAAAATTCTAATTAAAATGGGATGTTATATATATATATTTTTTGTTAGGGCTTGGTTTGTCTGTTTTTTATGACCTATCAACCCTTTTAAAAGACAAACAATTAATAGCACACAAGTTGCTATTTTATTCATAACTGGAGAAGGAATAGATTGATAATGCGGTTTTAAAAGAAAAAATTTTTTGAAATAAAATAAAAATATATTCTCAAAATTGAGTTCAAGTTTTAGTCATTTTCAAAACGGTTAATACCCGTTTTGACAAACCTAATGTAGATTGTACTCCAAATTTGAACCAACATGTTTTCTTTTGATGAATTAGATGCAAAAATTGCAGATGAAGAAATTTGGAAAACCCTTTAACATATCTGGTTACCTCTCACTCTGCCGTACTGACAGATACATGCACAAATTTGGAGTCTATATTTGTAACAGCAACTTCTTGACTTATATTTTCTCTACTAGTCTTCCTCAACCCAGGACTGTACTCTAATCAACCAAGTCTCCAACATCTTAGCTACCAGCGCTCTCCCTAGATACTAGCCCGCATGTACATGTATTTGGTGACTTTAATTTCCACTACAGTGATATGGTTCGTCTAGTTATACAAATGCAGCTGGTAGCATCACACATTGCTGTACTATATCCCATTCCCTGAAACAGACCTTCACGTTCCCGATCCATCTCCTAGATCGGCAAACCTTACTTTTAGACATATTTCTGACCATAGTAACCAAGGATTGTGTGACAAATGCCAATAGTCCACTCGGGAATGCTGATCACGTTATATTGGTAGACATCACTCTAAACCACAAGTTGATGAGCCATTGTTCAAATTGACAAGGTACTTCATAAAGGAAGCCATCAGGCATTACATCAGAGATGCCTCATGGAGTAGTATCTTTTCTCTTCCTGCAGAACAGTGTCTAAATAAGGCTGCTGAATGGTTCAAAGCTGCAATTGAAGCACTTGTTCCCACACAGCTCCCTTCTATTTGTGCAACTGTCATCGCTCAAAAGCAGCATGCATTCCACAGATTTGACATAAGTCCAATACAAACAGACAAAAGTATATAAAAACTAGAAATAATTGTGAGGGTCATTACAAAATTTGACCGAAAACGCTGTTTTATGTTAACATTTTTATCACTTTATTTGCTTAAAACTCTTAAAATATATAATGTACATTATTATTTATTAATTCATTTGAAAGTATATTCATTTTCAAACAAAACGGTGATATTTTGAGGACTTAAAAGCGCTTTGGTTTTTAAAATATGACGATTTTAGCAGAACCCACTTGAAATCTGATTATCCAAAGCATTTTATTGTTCATGTGTATTGCTAATATATGCCACACACTGGATAAGACTGATGAAGCTGGGGCAGTAGTAAAAGATATATCTAAAGGTATTGACTGCCACAATGATCTTCTCATTAAAATTATATCATATGATATTAGTGAATGAATACTTAATCAAATCCTTCTTAGACAAGAGAAAAACCTAAGTTGTCGTCAATGGTCATACGTCAAAACATGATATAAATGCAGGTGTGTCTTGGACCTTTATTATTCCTGATATTTATAAATGACCTCCTAGATAAAATTGGCTCAGAGATGGGTACATTTGCTAATGACACTATGCTCTATAACAAACATGAGGGGAAAACAAATGAACGCATACCTAAGGCAATGGCTAACACCTTAGAGGAAGACCTTCAGTCTGTAGTGGAATGGTGCCAAAAATGGATGATAACATTCAATGCTACCAAGACTAAACTTCTTTCCTTTAACAATTACAAGAAATCTTCTCAACCACTGATTGCCATGACTACCTGAAAGCTATTTGTTCAAACTCCTCAGCTTAACATTCACAGGCAACATGAATTGGAACAAATACATTGAGGACATTGCCAAGGTTGCTGCAAAGAAGGTGGGTTCTCTCTATCTTGCTAGAAAGTCACAACTGAGAGTATCTATTCGCCAATGCATAAAGTATTGTTGCCACATTTTAATGGCAAGTGCTCCAACAAATTCAAAGCACTTGTACACCCACCTTGATCTAAATACCCCCCAACTAACTTGACAAGCAGCAAAATCCCACCCCTACATTGAAGATATTCCTAGATGCTGGAAAGTTTTCTACTCTAATAGTTTCTCGAACTGCTAGACTTTGGAATTCCCTTCCAGTTCCCTGACTGTACCAACATGCAAAAGTTAAAGTGTAATGTCAACTCCCTATTTGGTCCCAAATAGTGGCCTCGTATGTCCAAGTGGCATTGTGCGTTGTTTGGGATGAATTACAGTGAAAAAAAATTTTTTTTTTCAAAGTCTCTGATAGGAGGCATCAATGCATCATTAAAACTTCTAGTAAAATGATCCTACTGATGAAACCGTTCATAACCTTTAAAAGTTTTTTTTTTTTTTTTCATTTGTATACAGTTTTAACAATCAGTGTGCAACAGTGTAAACCTTTGCAATTTAATCCAGATTTACATTGCATGTTAAATACAAATCCAGATTTACATTGCATGTTAAATACAAATCCAGATTTACATTGCATGTTAAATACAAATCCAGATTTACATTGCATGTTAAATACAAATCCAGATTTACATTGCATGTTAAATACAAATCCAGATTTACATTGCATGTTAAATACAAATCCAGATTTACATTGCATGTTAAATACAAATCCAGATTTACATTGCATGTTAAATACAAATCCAGATTTACATTGCATGTTAAATACAAATCCAGATTTACATTGCATGTTAAATACAAATCCAGATTTACATTGCATGTTAAATACAAATCCAGATTTACATTGCATGTTAAATACAAATCCAGATTTACATTGCATGTTAAATACAAATCCAGATTTACATTGCATGTTAAATACAAATCCAGATTTACATTGCATGTTAAATACAAATCCAGATTTACATTGCATGTTAAATACAAATCCAGATTTACATTGCATGTTAAATACAAATCCAGATTTACATTGCATGTTAAATACAAAACACAAAATGAAATTAAAAATTCAATGAAAAGGAAAAAAAATTACAAAAATTTGTTCTTAAAAAAATTGTGGAATCATTTTTATTTGTGTACAATCTATGGCATATTTTTACATCATTTGACTTTTTGTACAGCAATGAATGTACATAAAATGTTTACATCTAAAATACTAATTAACTTAATTGAAAAATGCTTTTGTGACAAGAGTGCAACCAAGATATGTTGCGATTTGTTTCATTGACTGAGACATTTCGTCAAAGGAAAAAAATAGAGAAATGTTTATCAAAACTAGAAACAATAAAATCGGTTTCATCCCTAATTCAAACCAATGGTACGACAGGCAGATTCCAATAGATCCCTCCTTAACACTCCCTCCCCCTAGTAAATCATCTTAAATAGATATAGAAAAAGAAAAATGTACTATCGCTTTTGCTTTTAATATATAACTTTCGAGTGGTATACCTGGCATTAGTAAGAAGAATGGATAGAGATACCCCCTCCCTATGCACTCCTGTTCCAAGCAGTGAACCTTATATTAACATTTGGGAAATTTTTATGTTTTCAGTTATAAATAAAAGTACTAAAAAATAAATAATTTCACTTAGACAACATTTTATGTAAAACGTTGTCTTATCTATTGGGTTGAGGAAGAAATCATCAACTTGTGCCTTTTTTTTTAATTTACATCCGCATATTTGAGTGCATTTTAGTTACATTTGATTTATATTAACCAAAGAAATTAATTGAAAAATACTTCAGTATTTTTTATTTCAAAAATACAAAATGCACAAAAATAAAACGCATTGACAACAAATTTTCTATTTAAAGGAATTTTTGCTCTTATTTTTGTTTTGATTTTTTTAATTTGATTTTTTGTGATTTTTGTTTTTTTAGATCTGTAAACTTGAAAACTGAGTCAACACAGCAGCATTTGAGAGTATTTGTATTTTTCATTTAATGTGTAGAGATTGCACACAAGATTTATGTTGTGGATGGAGAAGAACGAATGTATGAAAACATGGTGCACGTTTGTTTTTGCACTTCAAAAATGTCATGTTTTATCTTAGCAGATTACAAATCAAAGTTTGTGTAGTTGATTTGTTCTTCCACAAAGTCAAAAGACAAGAATAAGCACAGAGGAAGATAGAAATAAACATTTTTGGGGGATGAGGAAACAGTGTTGTTTAATTGTTAAGGATCTGACACACTTAGGAATTATTCTTCAACCAAATACAAAGAATAAAATCTAAGTATTAAAGAAATATTGAAAATTGTATTGAAAAATTATTTTTAAATACTGATATTGTTTGATATTATGATTGCCTTGAACATTGGATATTGTTATTTAATATGAAGTTAATAAAAACAAAGATAAGATGTTATTTAACAAATAAAAAAATAAAATAAATTAATAGAGTTTACAAAAAATGAAAAGAAAAAAAAGAAAACTTTAATATTTCAAAAAAATGTTTACAAATGATTGACAATTTTAAAAGGGAAATTTCAACAATTTCCCAATACATTCAGATTTGAATAAAATTAAATTTTATCAATATTTGCACTATTAGTAGAAAGGAAGAAATAAAAATATAGGAACATTCAAATATCTTTATTAGTATCACAAATAAATGGTAAAAAAAATAAAAGGTTTTCTTGGTAAAATTTGATGAAAGATTAAATTGGTGATTCTATGTTTTTTTTTATTTGTAATTTTAGTTCCAAAAAGGAAATTGTTTTTCTTACCTTGGACCTGTGGATACCTTCCCAATTTTCATCCACATACAACTAATTCAGCAAAAGGATATGTCTGCAAAAAGAAATATATAAAATATAATTTGGAAAAAGACAGAGCAAAGATTCCCTGGCAACATTAGATAAGTATAGGTAGCTTGAAATTGATCTGTTGCCAGTGTCTGGTCGGCATAGATCACAGCAAATTGTTTCTTACATTCTCACGAAGAGAGCACCTGGCAATCTGAATTGGTCATTCAAGTTGGCGTCAGTTTTATAGATGGCTACAGACTCGTCAACATTTTCCAGTAAAGGAGTAATGCCTGGGAGGATTGCCCATATAAGCGTGGATTAAGCCTTTAAAAAGACGGTGGTGATTAGGCTCAATGTCACTTAACTTTAGAGATCTGACAGACAATGGTAATGATTAACAAAGCAATAAAAATATAAAAAGTTTGGTAAATAAAATCTTTGTTTTAAATTAGTATAATTAGTAAATACAAATCTATATATTAACACGATAGTGTGTGTTATTTTCTGTATCACATCTGGGTCGTTTAATTGTTATGTATTTTCCATTTCTTGTAATAAATAATTTTATCAAGAATTCCTCATAAGTTTTGATTTCGGTTATAGCTAATGGCACTCCAATAATTTATGTTTTAAAAATAACTTAATCAAGAATTCGTCATAAGTCTTGGTTTTAGCTGATAGCACCTTAATAATCTATCTTTTTTTTTTATAAATAATTTTATCAAGAATTCTTTATAAGTTTTGGTTTCGGTTATAGCAGAAGGGACTAAAGTTCCTATATATGTTTGGGATTCGGTTTCGATTCAAGCTGATGAATCCAAGTCATATAGATATATTTTTTATTTTTGAAATTGCAACTTTACAATATATAAAAATCAATAGAACATTAACTCTTTAATGATATATTTGAAATCGGCAAGAATTAAAATATCACATTTAAGTGTATTTTACAACCTGGCATTCCTGCTAGCTTGGATAAATACTTTTGCAGTTTTAACAAAAATAGCTACAATAATATCAGAGCGTCTCGATTTACTCTGAATATCTACACAATGCCAACATCAATATATTACATATGAATCAGTTCTGTGGAATTTCCACACATCCCACTAGTCTATATTATCATAAAACTCTGTGGACCTTACTTGCATTTGTCTTTGTAGATAAGGAGAGTTCATCTTTTAATGATGACAGGTAAATAATAACAATAATATATATATATATATATATATGCGTATTGGCCTGGTTCAGAAATTAGGGTGGGGAATTATAGGCTTGGTTTCAATTCTAGCTGATGGCACTCAAGTCATAGATATTTTAGTTTTCATCTCATTTTGATATATTAGGTTTAATATAATAATCAATAAAGAATTGCTTCTATAATAAATATGTCATCTGCACAAATAAAAATATATTTAAGCGTATCTTATGACCAGGCAACACCGGGCGGCCTGCTAGTAATTAAAAATTCACAGTAGAAATTAAAATGCTTCTTCGGTGAATAAACTTTTGGGAAAACTTACAGAGAACACCGTTTTACGGTTGTTTTAAGAAATGGAACAGAAATTTAAATCTTTTTTATTTTTTTTAAATTGAGGAAAAAAAAAAAAAAAAAAATCAAAAGTAATCGAAAGACTAACATTCAACAATCGTACTTTGTATATATAAAAAAATTATTTTAACAAAAACGAAATTTCATTTTTAAATGCAAAAAGGTCAATTTGGTATACCTTTTTGTAGGTATGGGCAAAAATAAATGAATAAGGATAGGCGGACTTAGTTTTGAAAGCCGATTTATCATTTTTTCGTAGGTTTCTGAATACTTTTTGATTGTATTTGAAGGATTAAGGACTAAACTTAATTTCCCAAAGAAAAAAAATATTTGTATATGTGAAAAAAAAAAAAAAAAGTTATGAAAAATGTTTTCATGGTGAGCTAACCAATTCAGCTAAATTTTGAAGTTAAATAAATTCATTGTAAAAATCCTTTTAGAGATAAATATTAGTTTTCTGTAGGCACCGCCAAAAATGGCCAAAAAATCAAGTTGTTGTTTTTTAAAACAAAATTACATTTATTAAAATCCATTATTTCTGAGTAACTTTTATTTTCCAGAAAGATAAAACCCTGAATTTTATCATATACAAAACAGAATAATGTAAAACTTTTTCTATTTTTAATTAAATTTTAAATGTTAAATTTTCCCAAAAAGTTAACAATTGACATTTTTTGTCTTGCACAAAAAACGTACATAAATATTTTTAAAAAAGGTTTTTGAAATAATTAATTTATTTATTTATTGTCTAACTAAGATTTAGGATGATTTTCTATGAGAATATGCAAAAATATTATAATATAAGTACCTGGATTTCAAATAATTCCACTTATTCATATAGGCAACCAGTTACTTCGCGTCGATCTAGAGTCTAGATCGACAATGTTTACGTTTGTAGTTGATAAAAAGCAAACTATGGAAGACCAAACAGGCCAAAAAAACTCAGTTTTCAGTGACGAAAATTTCAATGTATTATTAATGCTGAGGCTGGCCAGTACCAGATGGGTGATCATTTGTATGAGTTTGGTTTTTAATGTGTATGTGTGTGGAGGCCAGGCTCCCCAAAATGGGGGGGGGGGGGCAATTTAAAGCAGAATAAAAAAAAAATTATTTCAGCGCGTTTGGTCCACCGTAGTCGAAAGGCGGCAAACGTTTTCAAACGGGATCGAAAAAATGCTATTTTTAACACAAAGAGCACAATATTTATCGAATTTTTTTTTTTTTGTATCGATTCTTCAAAGTATGCCCTGTTTAATAATGGTCATGCATTATTCGGTTCGCTAAAAAAAAATTGTTAATTTATTTATCAACGATTTTAAAATGGCTTTTTTCGTATAAATATTAAAAAAATTTTTTTTTGCTTAACTTAAATTAATTATTTTACTTAACATATTCACCGAATTTCACATTTCAAAACTCAAAAGCGGAATAATTAAACACAATTGAAGTTCTGATATTCAGACGTCAATTAAGGTATGCAAACAATTTTTTTTTTTTTACCTATATTCTGTTCCTTACAACAACACAATGTGTTGTGTTCAGTTTCAGATGATTATTTTAAGCATATTTGTACCCCCTCAAAACAAAGGGAGGTTTTGTAAGCAAAAAAATATATATATATAAATATCGTTTATGAAAAATAAGTACACTGTTATAAAGTTCATTCTTCTCTTAATGTCTGTCAAAAAGTACTTACCTGCCCCCCCAGTTTTGGCGGTGCCTAGTTTTCTGGGTCTATTTCAAAGATAATTAGTAAAGTAAAATCCCAAGATATTGAATTAAATAACAAAAAAAAAAAAACACCTGTTTGTACAAAAATAGCTGAATTAGACCTAAAACCGAGTGTTTTTGCCGTTCACAAACATAACAACAAACCATACTTTTGGAAATACAGAATATACGGAGGCCCAAAATCTGAGACAGTCGAAAAGCTGTTTCAGAATGACGTCATGTAATTAAAAGGAAGGAGGGGGTGCTGGGTTTCTCCCTCCCCCCACCAGACGGGCATCCGTACATTTCTATTGTAAATGTTTGTATAAATTTTACCATTTTTTAATTTAATTATTTTTTTTTTAATTATTGGCCAATATTATATAAACATTATGTTACGCCGAAAGTTTCACATTTCTTGCGAACAAATCTTGCGAAATCTAATTAAAAAAAAAAAAAAAAAAAAAAAAAAAGTAGAAATATTTTTGCTATTATAATTTTTTTGTGTGAAAATATTGAATAAACAAATATCGGTAGTTCGAGAAATTCATTTTTCTTCGAGTTATATCGAATTCATTAATACGGACTTTAGGGGCTTTTTTCGTAATGTTCCTTTAAAAAAAAAAATTTTATTGTTACAAATTACGATGCTTTATTTATATAAAAAAAGCAAAAATAAATTCTTGCGTTTTTTATTTAATACAGAAAACTATAACTTTAGTAAAGGTAGTTTTTCGTTTTAGACAAATAAAAAATAATCATTCCGCCATCATTATTTGATAAATACTGAAAATGTTATTAAAATTGGGTAATTTTCTGATTTTTAGTGAATTTTTAAGTAAAGAGAGGAGTCACAAAATGTTTATACATTTTGAGCGTCGGCATTCATTTTTTTTTTTTTTTTTCCAAGTCCAACTCACCGTTCACATTGGAAATGTCGACTTCTGGGTTTTGGGGTATGCTTACAACGAATAAACACCCCCAACCTCCCTATATACAGAACGGATTTCGGAATAGACACCCTCAACTTCTCCATGTTAAGAATGGCTTTCAGAATTTGGCACTTCGAACATGACCGTTTTGGGCAAATGAAAACCTACTTAAATTTTTTTTTTTTACAAAATTTTACTATTGCATAAAAATTCTTATATTTGCACATATCGATGATCGTGCTCTCATTTTTTTTTTAACTTTATCAATTACTTTCGATTTTTTAGGGGCGCATGCGGAATTGAAAAAAAAAAAAAGATTAAACCGGAACGAAATTTAGATTTCTGTTCCATTTTTAAAACAACCGTAAAACCGAGCGTTCTCTGCAAGTTTTACGAAACTTTTTGTTTTTAGATGTGTATATATATTTTATTTTTCACAAAACAAAAATAGGTGCAAGGCCAATAAAACAAAATGGGAAGAGGGATGGTCTTTGTCACAGTAGTGGCAACATTCACACAAGGAGAAAGATTCTCAAATTATTTGTTCTGTTTTTAGATTTACAAATTCTGAATCTCTGACGAGAAATTCCAAAAATTGCACTAACGTCCTCACGGAAGACGCCGTGCGATAGATTAACTTGCATTGGTGTCAGCAGTCTTGCCCTCAGTTAAACTTCCTTGAGCAAGCTCCCAACCCCGAGACAAGGACGGTTGTAGTCGTAACGTGTACATTAGCTTATAGCTTATGACCGGCTTCATAACATCGATGGTCTCACTTTAATAAGAAGTTATCAAACACAGCAAAACAGAGTAAAATGCTAACTATTTTCATTTCGTCTACTTTCTAATCATATAGGGAACCTGTTTAGCCATAAAACAGGATTAGAAAATTATTGTAGATTTTTTTTTATGCAGTTTTATATACAACATAAAACAGTAGAATGAGCGAGAACGTGGCAATTGTCTCCCTTGTCCACGTCATTTCCGGATTTCCAAACATAAGTTAACATGAGTTACGCCCCTTTAATTACGCAAAAAGAAAATCTTTACGAAAAAAAATGAATGTTTTAGATATTCCCAATGTGACTAATTTCTTTTTCAGTCACCTATATTATATAGAGTGAAACAATTTCGATTGATCCGAATCGGAAAAATCGTAACTTTTCAGGGTATCGGAATCTGTAAAATTAGTGCTTATTTTCCAATGCCAAAAACGGGTGCGAGTGCATTTTAAATTTTCACTACATTTATTGAACCACACTATTTGTAAATAGTATTTTCAAATCAAATTAAAATTTTACGAAATCTTTTTTTTTATCTATATTAAATTGTTAGGTGAAAGTACAGGGCAAAACTGGAGTTTAGGTGGAAAAATAATCTCGAATCCTTTAATTACTTAAAAGAAACAAAACTCCCTAATCACCGTTAAGTTTACTTTGCCAACAATATAAAAGCCATATCTTTTTTTTATATATACAAAATTGTTAGGTGAAAGTACAGGGCAAAACTGGAGTTTAGGTGGAAAAATAATCTCGAATCCTTTAATTACTTAAAAGAAACAAAACTCCCTAATCCCCATTAAGTTTACTTTGCCAACAATATAAAAGCCATAATATCGGTATTTCACAAGTTATCAGTTTTAAATAAGCAGAACTTCTTTTTTAAAAATAAACATTATGAAAACAACAATTTAAAAAAAAAAAAGCAGAAACACTAATTTTTTTAGCAATATTTACAGAACTTTTTTAAATTTTCCACTATTTTAAAAGAATAAACAATTTTATTCATTTTAAACAGTACTTTTTTTTTAGAGGTGAGGGCTTCTACACTATCAGAACGAAATTTCGCAAATCGTGCAATTGAGTTTTAGATGAAAACAATGATATCTACGTTTTTCTCGTATTTTAAAGATAATTATACACCAAAATTACGAAAATCGACAAGGTGGAAAATTATTTATTAAAGAAAAAAAAAATATTTCCAGAAACTGATCGTATTAGCTCATAAGACAAAGGAGAGTTCAAAAAGGAGGTAATTTTCCGTTTTGATTAAAAAAAAAAAATGGCTGCAATTTTTCACCTGCTTACACGATTACAGTTGTTTAAGTTTAATAATTCACTTAATATTCAGGTAACTTTGACTGCATAATTTACAAGAAGTAGTTTTTTTGTTTTTTTTTTAATAATTTGGAAAGAAATATTGTTCACGAAGTTTTTCAATTTTAATTTTTAGCAAACAATATAAACCTTTTTACATCTTAATTTTGAAAGAAGGAAAAAGTAAAAATTTCAATTTTTTGGAAAAAAAATTAATTGAAAGACAATACACATGAAAATTAATAAATTGCAGTAGAATAAGCGTGTTTAAACTACTCATGTGATTTAATAATAATCACATGATTCAATTTTGAATTAAAAAATTTCACATTACTTAAAATTCTAAATAGTTTTATTTATATTGTTTAAAATTAGAAAAAAGTTCTTCATAGTTTAAAATTAGAAAAAAGTTCTTCATAGTTTAAAATTAGAAAAAAGTTCTTCATAGTTTAAAATTAGAAAAAAGTTCTTCATAGTTTAAAATTAGAAAAAAGTTCTTCATAGTTTAAAATTAGAAAAAAGTTCTTCATAGTTTAAAATTAGAAAAAAGTTCTTCATAGTTTAAAATTAGAAAAAAGTTCTTCATAGTTTAAAATTAGAAAAAAGTTCTTCATAGTTTAAAATTAGAAAAAAGTTCTTCATAGTTTAAAATTAGAAAAAAGTTCTTCATAGTTTAAAATTAGAAAAAAGTTCTTCATAGTTTAAAATTAGAAAAAAGTTCTTCATAGTTTAAAATTAGAAAAAAGTTCTTCATAGTTTAAAATTAGAAAAAAGTTCTATTTATATTGCTTTTAATTAAAATAAAAAAAGGTTTTCATAGGTTACAATTATAAAAAGTTTTATTCATATTTAAATTTTTTTATATGTTCCAATAATTTAATATTTCTATTAATATTTTTTATCATTATAAAAAAAAAAAAAAAAAAAAAAAAAAAAGGTATTTCATTCTTTAAAATTAAAAAATTGTTTTCATGGTAACATAACGGTAACTAAAGTAATTTCGTTCCTTTTATGCGATAAAGGGTTCGAGATTATTTTTCCACCTAAACTCCAGTCTTGCCAAGTTACGAAACACCCATGTTAAGAATGGCTTTTTAAAGAACGTTATTATTTAAGAACGGAGTGAAGCCGAGATAAGTAGGTCCTGCAGACGAGCCTCATTCTGATATTCAGAAAATTTAAGTTAACAACTGGTGAATCTATACGTGTCAGAAACCGACCTTACGAATGCGTGAAAAAATATTGAATAATTCGACCTCCTATCTTTCCAAGCTTATAACTACTTGAAAAATGTAATTCAAACCATATTTTTTTCAATTAAAGGAGCAAAGACCAAATTTTAAAAAATAACAGGTTTAATAGAAAATTATGCAATATTTGTTTGTTTTTTTTAATCGGTTTTCTTTTAAAAGAATTGGAAGAAATAAAACAAAATGTGACTTACGTCGATTATAAAAAAAAAAAAAAAAAAAAAAATCGATATAAATTCCAAAAATCACTCACCTATAAAAATTACTAATCAATGTGTAGTTCTATTCTTGATTGTTAAGAATTTATCCATATTTATATTTTAAAATCCATTTATTTTTTAAATAAAATAATTTTTTTAAACGCTTATTTGAAAAAGGCACCATGACGCAAGAATTTTACGTTTTTATCGAAAACCAGAAGTAGTTTTTTTTTTTATTATTGTTTTGAACTACAGATGGACAGAAGGAACTAAAAACCACATGTTCGCATTAGTCGTCTAGACTTGTCCGTGAAGAAATATGTGTTCCCATAGTTTAAAAATAGTCAAATTTTACTTATAAGATTTTTCCTTAAAAAAAAAAAAAAAAAAAAAAAGACACTCAAGAGAAAAAATTGCCGTCATCGTCCATTACTTACTGGACAATATAAGCAGAACATAGGCTTCCAGTTGGAAAAAAAAAAAGGTTTTACACTTTGGACTTTACAGGTAAATTTCCAAAAAACACTTTTTTGTTTTAATTTACAATATATTATTTATTGATCTTTTATCTTCAATTTGTGATATATAAAACTTTGGTACATAAATTAATTATTAAAATTTTAATAGACATTTCAAAATGGGGGGGGGTGAATTTAAAAAAAAAAAAACCGTTTGTCTAAAATATTATATTCAGTTTATTGGAAAGATCATAAAATTTTACATGGACCCTGAAAATATCGTAAAAATTTAACCAATAGAAAAATTTTGATAGATTTTTAAAGTTTAAAAATTTAAAAAAAATTAACTTGTAAAATTCAATCGATTTCATTACGTAAAAAAAAAATGGCTGCATGAATGTGCGCCGGCACTTTGTAATCACTGTTTTTTAAAAAGTGAAAAAATAATATTTCTATTATTTTTTAAACAACTTTAATAGTTTATTTTGGAAGTATATTCCATAAAGAAAATAAACAACCCATTTTTTAAAGAGAAATTACGAGTTTTTTTATATTTTATTCGCAGTTTCGTGTTAGAGGTGTCAAAAATTCCCCCAAAATTCTGATACACCTAGTGAAGCTACCAAAAAGTAACCCTTTTGAATGAAGATGGACATAAACAATATTTTTTAAATTAATTTCTTAATTTTACTTAAAAACAAAATGTAAACAAAATATTTTAGAAAATAATTTCTTAATTTTAAATAAAAATTGATTGTAAAGAATCTTTTTTTTAAATATTATTGAAAAATATTGCAATGTTTACATAGTTGGTTCTTTGGGATAATAGGGGCGCCTGAAACCTCCCCTCCAAAACGAAAAAAGCTTTAGCATTTTTACTATCTTAAAGCGTTTTTTTTTTTTTAGTTTGAAACACAAGTAGTAGCTAGTTAACTTAGAACAACAAGTGCAAATGGCGGAAATTCTTCAGGTTTAAATGTATTGTAATGCTTTTATGGTGGTTGAAAAACGTTTTTCAGCCGCCAAATTACTTCCTATTGACTTGCCTCCCCATGAGGGCAGAGTTAGACACAAGGTCGGTTTTGAATATAGAGAAGCATTTATTACTAAAAAAAAAAACGAAATGGTGAAATATAAAAATTGTCTTTTTTTCGTTGTACTTGACAAATGAGACACGCTGGACCTTCTGCTTGTAAAATATTTTTTTCTCTTAGAAACGTTTTCGCTTCCTCATAAATTTACAAAATTGGCTCATACTTTCTATATCCATCATTCAAAGGGTCAATAATGATAGAAGCACCGGTGTCACATTTCACGTGACCTAACTGTTCAGGTTTTTAGAACGAGGCTCGTCTGCTGGACCTACTTATCTCAGCTGTACCAAAACTTAATTTTCCATTGTTGGTACTAAAGATAAAATTATAAAATATTGATTTTAAACTGCCAGTAAAATTAAAATCTATAGATAACTGAGAAATTGTATGTTTATTCGTTTGCGAAAATATACACATATAATAATGCATGGGTGTTTCAGGTAATCTGAAAAGAAAATAATAAAAAAGATAACTTTACAACTATATATTAAAAGATTTTTTTAAAAATCATAATTGGTAATTGTATCGGAATCGGGAAAATACTAGAATCGTCCCGTTATCGTATCATTACATATTTATAAGTTCAGAACACTGGAGAGCTTCTCGTTAAATGTCCTTTATGCACCTTCAACCCATTGTGTAAAACGTCATCATTACTGTGAGAAATTCCATATACAACCGCCATCTTTCTTTACGCCGGCCACACAGTTCTAGTAGCCGGACTGTGATTGGTTTAAATTTGAATGTGTCAGGTGATTTGACTTGGCGTCTTTTTGTATTCTTGCATTTATTTTTCGATCTGAGAAAGAACACGGAATGGTAGAGACTCAAACCAGCGGTTCCTTCACTAGGGAACCAAGACAATTCCTTCATGGACACCAAACAGTCGGTGAATGAAGGACATATCTCTACAAGCAGAGACATCTTATTTTGCTGAACCTATTCAAATCAAGGAGGACATTCTATTACTGTTCGGCATGTTATAATCTAAATATTGACTAGCTGAAAAACATTATCAATAATTTTCCCCACTCTTTATCTGTGCCTAAACCTAAACATGGATTCCATGATTGGGGCTTCTTTCTTAGAACTGCACGCCTGTGGAATTGTCTTCCGTTTTCCTGCTTTCCAGCTGTCTAATAATATGGTTGTCTTCAAGTCCAATGTGAACAAGTTTCTGATGAGCCGTTCCACTTAAGTTAACAAATTTACCGAACTTCCATTACTATCGATTACTATATTGTCCTTTTGACTACTCTACACTCTTTAACCCTTATCCTTGAGTGGCCTATCGGCCTTTATAAGTGGTGACGCCTATGTAAAAAAAAAAAAAAGCAACATAAGACTTACCTTTTGTAAAACAGATTTTTAATAACGAACTACACAGATAAAATTAATTTTAACCTGTTCTGTTGATACATGTATATAAAGATGCTGCTTACAGGCCTCCATACTTTTTTGAAAAAAGGGCGCAAAATTTGATTATCACTGTCTTTTTAAATAATCAAATCCAAACGAATTTTTTTTTTTAGTCGATTTTGCTTTTGCAATTTTTATTATCTCAAGAGTCATATATTCTATTATATGAATATATTTTTTTATTATTGGAAACCTGTTATAAACAAAATCTGTTTAAACTTCATATCGCGTAATATTTGAATTTAATATAATTCAAAGCTTTTTAAAAATAATTATTTTTTTAGAATTCTGTTTTTTTTTGTTTTTTTTGTAACCTAAATAATTATATTACTGAAAAAAAAAAAAAAAAAAAAAAAAAAAAAAAAAAAAATCAAGAAAAATCGTTGATTTTATTTTTTTAACAAAATATTGATTTTATGTCCAATTTTATTTACAACTAAAAGGTAAACGAAAAAAATAACAGGATTTTATATATATAAATAACTTTTTTTTATTTATTTGATCTTTTCAGCTTTAAAAAATGCTGAAATTTTGATTGACCTACATTTATTTTTTTTAGTTTTTGTAACATGAAATATAAGGGGGTAGGACACCTAAAAAAAAAAATATTTCCTCTAATATATTTAACAAAACATACTTTTATTATGCAAGTTTATTTAATAATGAATAAATATCGAAAATTTCAGGAAAATATGACTTATTTGATTTTTGCTAGATTTTTAAAACATGGGTATGTCTACAGCTTAAAAAACGTCACTAAATAGGAACGTTGTTTTAAAGCATCAACTAATGGAAACACGATTTTTGTCTCGTATTTTCATTATTTTTGTATGGTGTAAAAATTTTTTTAAAAATATTAGCAGTTTATTTGAAGCCTCTTTTAAATGGTAAAAAAAGTTAGGATAATATTAAATTAAATTACAATTACATTGTGTTACATACATAGGGGGTTAAAACTGGTGCGCATTGAATGTTCTTTCAATACGAATTAAAATATTAAGTTATGTATTATTTGCTCCAAATAGAATTCAGTAAACAAAAAGAAATCAAAATTTTTTTTTTATTATTATGATTTTTTTATATTTAAAAGAAAAAAAGAAAGAAAACACAGTAAAAGTAAAATTTTTTAAAAAAAGTAAAATTTAAAAGTAAAATTCTAAAACATAATTGCAAAAATTAAAATGAGAATGACTGTAATAAAACTAAAAAACTTTAATGTCTTACTTTGGGTTTTAATACATTTTGAAAAAGCCGGGGGGATTATTTCTCAGTAATCATTCAACATTTTATTTTGTTACAATTCTTGTTTTTACTTGAATACCCTATATTTCTTAGAATAACAAGGCCGATAGCCATTAGTCATGTGCTCTCGTGTAAGGAATGAATGCGTGAATGTAGGATTGACATGAAATTCTTAAAGATAAACTAAAATGACCGAAAAATGGGCTGAAATGACTTAAATAAATAAAAAGTAAATGACTTAGAATTACTTTAATGAACTTAAGGATGAATTGAATGACCTTAAGAATGACTTGAATGCTTAAAAAATAACTGGAATCCTTCAAAAACAACTTGAATGATCTGGAGAATGACTTGAATGGCTTTGAGACTGACTAATTGTAAAGTGGGTGATCATTTTACATTAAATTAATACAGAAAAGTGATCCCCCACTTCATATCACAATAAGTACAGCATGTAGTAAGAACAGATACTACACTTTGAGATATTAAATCTTTTATTCATGTTAAAAAAATACAGAAAAAAAAAAAAAAAAAAAAAAAAAAAAATCAACGATGAACAAAAAACTTAGGCACATGGCCAACTCAAAAGGGGGGATTTTGGGGGTCGTTGGTCATCCTTGTCACTCCAGAACTAAACAAAGTCAAAAGTTTCTCCCAGCTAGTATCTTCTTTCACCATAATACCGCATTCACCCTTTCATATTGGGGGACGTCCTAGTAACTCCCAATTTTTAAAACATTTTTTATTGACGTGTAAAAACAAAAAAGATAACAATAAAATGGTAACAATAATTCATTTGTGTCGAGGGAGGGGGAAGAAAAAACAAAAGGTGATTAGTAGGACCCTCCCAACCCCGTCTAGTTGATAGACTGCCCGTTCCACTAGGTTTGTAAAAGGAACCTCGCTTCTGCGGGTCAGTCTCTAGGTGGGGATGCCCTCTAGATGGGGGTGAATGGAGAAAAGAAAATTTTGTAGGTAAGGGATGGAGGTTAGATTGTATTTCTTTTTCTCCAAGATGGGTAAAATTTAGAGGAAGGGGTGAAAACAAAAATTGCAGGTAAAAGGGGATGGGGATCTTGGAGGCTTCCTAATCGGGGAGGGATGGAACACACACTCAGCTAGCTGAGAGACTACTTGTTTAATTTAACTTTACAGAACTGCGCGTTCCACACCTAGGCGGGGAACACGTATTCAAATTTGGCTCCTCTTCGTACACACAGACTTGCCACATGTATCCATCTTCTGTCAAATGCCGCGCGATGCAGCCTTCTTCTATCACATCTGATCTTCACCCGTAGTTGGTGTTTAAAGAACGCGATCAGATCTTGATCAGAAAAAGACAACACCCCCCGGCAACCTTGCAGACGCGACGTCTAAATCACCATTCTCGCCACGGCCAGAATCGTAACGTAGACCATTTGTCTTTCCCGGTCCCACGGCGGCCTCACGTTGTCCACAACATTGGATACAGTAATTGGGTGAGGATGCTCAGGATCGATGCGAGCCGTCACCCCACTGACATACGACCAGTACTGGCGGAGTTCGCGGCAATCGAAGAAAGCGTGATCCGTAGTTTCCACAGCCGTTGTCCCACAACGGGGACAATCAGGCGACTCCAGAAACCCAGAACTGCATTGTATGTTGTTGAGTGGAAGTGCATTTCGGGCCAATCGCCAGGTCAGAGAGAACTCCGAATTGTTCAGATGACTCGAACCTGGCGCCCAGCTCCACGCGGAGCGGATCTCACTCTGCTGCCACCCCAAACGCGCGCATAGCGGGTCGTCAGCGGCCCCCTTCACTAGATCCCTGTGGAGTTCCCTACGGGTAGCAGTCACAAGGTCACTGGACATTGGTAGTCGTTTTAGCGCGGCTCGGCACTCTTTCATGTAGGCAGATTCTCCCCGCGGCCTGCGACGGCTCTCGATGGAAGGGTCGAGAACGAGGTCGGGGAAGGCGGCAGTAACCACGGGGTGCCACGGTTGGTCCTCCTGCATATAGTGGCTCAGGAAGGCCAGCCTCTCAGCATCTCGATGACACTTCAAGTCCGGCATTCCCAAGCCTCCCTCACACGGACGTTGAATACAGACTTGTCTGCTCACTCAGTGTCTTCCTCTGTCCCAAAGGAGCGAGGACAAGAGTTCGACAAGAGCTTTTAGGTGTTGTGCAGGCAGGGGAAGTACGGCCAGTCGGTAAAGGATGAGAGGAAAGACGTAAGTGGCGCACGCCTCAGCTCTACCCTTTAAGGAAAGTTTCCTAGGAAGCCACGAATTGACTGCAGCCTCCACCTTTGACCGTACCTCCAACCAATTCTTGTCAAGCTGGAGACCCGGTCCGAACCACACGCCGAGGATCCGGACCGGGCCATCTGTCCAGCTGAAGGGCGCAGGGAGGTTTGCGTTGCCACTCCATGCGCCCAACCGCAGTCCTACCGACTTGTTGCGGTTTATCTTGGCCCCTGTAATTCTTTCGTACTGTGTGAGTGCCTGCGACACGACCTCAATGTCTACACTTTGATCTTGGTCAAAAGGCCAAGAAAAGGGTATTTATTTTGTCCCCCACCAAGCAAATTAGGCATAAGGCTGATTTTTAATGTGAAGAGTGAAGGGGAAATGGGGATCAACTCCCTGGGGAGTAGGAGAGCTGGATAGTGACAATTGGTATGAAGAGCTGGATAGTGACAATTGGTACAAAGTCTTATATGTGGGGCTGGTATTTATTTGCTCCCCTACCGATTTTTAATGTGAGGAGTGAAGGGGAAATGGGGACCCGCTCCCCGGGGAGTAGGATAGTGACAATTGGTATGAAGGGTTGCCCCTACATTGACCAAGGTCTTATATGTGGGGTTGTCCCCATATATGGTCTTTGCTTGCAGTATCTGCCAGAACAGATACTACACTTTGATCTTCATATTTAATTTATTCCGTTTAAAGAAAAAATTTCAATATAAAATTTAAAAAATTTAAAAAAGTAAAATCTCTAAAAGATAAAACAAATTTAGGCACAAGGCCCTATAAGATCTGGGGAGGGGAGTGTTTCAGGGTCTTTGTAACTAAAGTAAAAATTGGAGTCTTTGGCGACTTTACTCTTGACTGGCAACATTTACCACAATACCTCATTTACTCTGTGGAATCTAAACTAACTAATGAAAACCCCCAGCGTTTTTGCAAGAAAGGATATATATACAATTTGTGTGTGTAAATTTTTTTTTTTTTTTTTCCTTTATTATTAAATTAAAAGAAGTGTGTGTGTGTGTGTGTGTGTGTGTGTGTGTGTGTGTGTGTGTGTGTGTGTAAAAAAAAAGTTCAATTCATTGGAAAAATAAAAGTTCTTAATTTGGTAACAAATACTTTGTGTTGGGGAGTGGGCACAACAACCTAGAAAAAAAATGATCAAATAAAATTGCCTAGTGCATTGTTAGTAAGGTCTCTCCCTGAGCTAATCTAAGTAGTTAGATTGCCTACTGTTTTCCGGGGCACCGAAAACAAGTGGGGATATCCCTAGTGGGGATTTGGGTGGATTCTTATCAGGTATTGGGGGAAAAAATAAATAAAGCATCAAAAAACAGAAAGAGGGGGGGGTAGAAGGCGACCTTCGAGTAAGGGTTGACCAGGGGTGACAAAACAAAAGGGGGGGGGGTAATGGTAGGGTAGCCTCGGAAGGTTCTCTAGTGCCAAAACAAACAATCAGGGGACCGGATCTCATTTGTACCACCAGTCAAGAGTCTCTTTAATTTTCTATTGCTAACCGTGTGCCATGCCTACGAATTCAAACTTGGCGCCTCGTCGGATGCACAAGCTAGTGTCATGCACCCACCTCCTGTCAAAGACCACTAAAGGCAACCTCCTCCAATTGCATCTGATCTTTACTTTAAGCAGATGTTTAAAGTAGACGATCAGATCCCGATCCGGAACAGATATCCCTTTGCGGACTTGCTCGAGGTGTGTGATCCATATGACCATTCTCGCTACTGTTAGGAAACCCATTCTTTTCTCCCTAGGCAGCGGCGGATCAAAGTATGACTTGTCGAGTTCAAGCAGGCGCGTGGCATCGATGCAAGCCGTTATCTCGTTGATGTACCCTAGGAGGGTCTTAAGCCTGCTGCAGCAGAAAAAAGCATGACCAACCATTCCCTTCATGCCTTCGTCGCAGCGCAGGCAATAGACCCGGGTCTCTTCTTTGTGCAAGTGGAGTTCGTCAAAGAGGGGCAATGCGTTCTGGACAAGTCGCCAGGTAAGGGAGAATTCCAAGTTGGTAAGAAAGTCCCGTCCCGGCGCCCAACTCCACTAGGAACGGACCTCTTCTAACCACATCCCCATCCGCTTAACTAGCAGACACTTTGATCTTGGCCAAAAGGCCAAAAGCTTAAAAAGCTAAGAACAGCATCTATTAACAACAGACCTTTGATCTTAACCAAAAAGGCCAAGCACAAACCGACCGACAGAGTGACTTATAGAGTCGCTTGCACGTGACTAAAAAACCATTTGTCGAGGAAATGGAGTTTTTTCTATTTGAACATTCTTGTTCAAAAAATTTTTTAATAAAAATTTGTGTGCAAACTTTTTTTAAAGTTATAATTAGATTTATTAATATGCTCAATTTCATATTATTGAATTAATTTGGAATTCTCATCTGAAAGATGAGTAATTTGTATAATTTAATTATTATATCCTTATCTTTGTATAATTTAATTATTATATCCTTATCTTTGTATAATTTAATTATTATATCCTTATCTTTGTATAATTTAATTATTATATCCTTATCTTTGTATAATTTAATTATTATATCCTTATCTTTGTATAATTTAATTATTATATCCTTATCTTTGTATAATTTAATTATTATATCCTTATCTTTGTATAATTTAATTATTATATCTTTATCTTTGTATAATTTAATTATTATATCCTTATCTTTGTATAATTTAATTATTATATCATTATCTTTGTATAATTTAATTATTATATCCTTATCTTTGTATAATTTAATTATTATATCCTTATCTTTGTATAATTTAATTATTATATCCTTATCTTTGTATAATTTAATTATTATATCCTTATCTTTGTATAATTTAATTAATTATATCCTTATCTTTGTATAATTTAATTATTATATCCTTATCTTTGTATAATTTAATTATTATATCCTTATCTTTGTATAATTTAATTATTATATCCTTATCTTTGTATAATTTAATTATTATATCCTTATCTTTGTATAATTTAATTATTATATCCTTATCTTTGTATAATTTAATTATTATATCCTTATCTTTGTATAATTTAATTATTATATCCTTATCTTTGTATAATTTAATTATTATATCCTTATCTTTGTATAATTTTTATAATTTAATTATTTGTGGATTATTATCTTCATCTTCTAGTTGTTGTTTCATGACGTTTTGGCCAATTATTCCTCAGGTCTTCATTGAAATTCTTTTTGAGATGAGTAACATCATAAAAACCACAACTAGAAGGATAAAAGTTCACAAATAATTAAATAAAATAAATTATACAAATTACTCATCTCAAAAATGTTTCAAATCATCAATATTCATTTTTGAAATTAAATACTTATAGTTATAAAGATCCTAGTAAAACTCTAAAAAGGTTGATTAGTCATATCTATGGAAAAAAATAGTTCCAATGAAAAATCACAAAACTTTTGTTCAGTTATGGCTCAGTTTGAATATATAGTGTTGTATGTTATCTATACACATTGAAATAGAGACATCTCATTACTTTTGAATGCAATTGACAACCGTGTCTTCTACCATCCTGTGGAAGAAGATTATCAACAACAGGCAACCAATACAGATTTTTTCCTACTTTTGTTTAATGCATACCGCCACTGAAGCAGAATGGTAACTGTGATAGGGGCCAGATTTATAGGAGCAACTTGAATGGGCTGCAATATGTTCATTTACATTAAATTTAAATTTCTGCAGGTTGGTATGGTCAGAGAAACAGGAAGCAGAGAGAAAAATCCAAAGGCAAGCAATCTGAGGAAAGAAGCTATTAAAGTATACAATTTTCCAGTATCTAGGGACCGCAGTCGGTTAGGTCAGAATACTTATGCTGATAATACTTATGCTTAATAAGCACAGTAATATCAGAGCACATGGAAATTCTTGTAAAATCTGCACAGGAATGCAACACTGATGATGCCATTGGGATGCAGAATCTATTAGGTTAGAAACTCTTTGCTGCCTGTCCAAGAGGGTGCAAGCCCAAGTGTGGCAATAATAGGCCATGCACCAGTTAAATTATTGCTTTACTGGTAGGTGTTAAAGTTTTCTAACTCAGTAGAGGGAACCTACCTTCTTTTCAGCATACTTGGCAACATCTTCTATGTACTTATTTCACTTCATGTTAGCTCAGAATGTTAGGCCAAGGATTCAATGAGTGTCACTTGTTAGATAATTTTTAAAGAAAATTAGAAAAATATATTTAAGCTATTTTGACACTGCTCACAAATGGGAATCATTTTGCGTGAAGACAATCATCATTTTTACACAAAGTTAAAGGTGTTCTTTCAAGCAGGAAATATAGGCATCTTCATGGAGTAATTAGCATATCTCCAATGACATGTCCATCTTATTAGCTACCACAAACAGCCTAGTTTAGAAACATGAAAATGGCTAAATATAGTGAAATTCAATTAAATTTCAACTTGTGAAGAAATTTTAATCAAAATTTAATCTTTTCTCTTTAAAAATGTACAATCTTTGCTTCTTTAATCATTTTTTTTTTAGGCTACTCCAAGTTAGATTGCTATTTCCATGAAAAAAAAAAAAAAAAAAAAGTCTTACAAATTGTAAACATGTTTGAAAATTTCACTTGTTAAAGACAAATCTTTCACAGCTTCTCACTAAATACAAGATATGCCGAGACACATAATGATCTTTAACAAAACTTTTACGATATGGATTAAAAGCTGCAATTCATTCTTAGATGAGAAATCTGCCAATAATTTGAGATATTCTCAATGTTGTTTTATCTTTAATTCAATAACAATTAAATATTTTTAAGTAAGAATTAAATCATTTTTATATTACATTCTTCAGTTAAAATGGATGCTAAATGTTTACATAAGTCAGGAATGTGAATAGCAAATGTCAAAAAAATTAAAACAAATTTTCAAACCAAGGGGATGAGGCATGGGAGATATGTATATGTAGAGAGAGGGTAGTACACAAAAAAAAACTTTTCAAAAACAATTCAAATCAGTTAAACTAAGAAAATCAAACAGGGGAAAAAACAATAGAGTGGATAATATTTGAGAAATGTACAGGAAGTGATTTTTTTGATGAAACAAGTCATCTAATTCCTCTACCCTCTTCAAGAACCGATTGAAATCTTCACTTTTGGGGCAAAATTAACATTTGCAAAAAAAAAAACTGTTACAATAGAGAAAATTTAATTGGATTTCAATCAAAAAGTTGAAAACCCATGTCTATTAAATCTACTTTTTTTCTGGATAAAAAAGCTGGATTCCCGATAAGTTTCAGAATGGAAAACTACTTAGACATTTTGTTCATATGGATGTGACCGACATTCAGTGACAATTTCAACGCATTCCAATAAATATTACAATCAATATTGAAAGATATTTAAAGCTTTGACATTATTTGATATCATGTGGAAAGTGTAGCATAAAATAAACTTAAAACAACTTTGAAGATTGTAATAAGTAAAAAAAAAAAAAAAAAAAAAAAATCACATCTAAATGAATAAATGTAAAAGTTTTTTTTTTCATTTATTATTCTTATAATATGATCCAAAAGACTCATCAGTACTTAAACCAATAACATAATTCTTTGAACTACTTTATATATAGCAAGTGAACAAGAAGCCACACACCGCTATTTGCATAAGTAATTTTTTTTTAACATTTTATAATAAATTGTTTGGTGTTAATAATCATAATTTTGTCATTATATATATATATATATATATATATATATGCGATAGTTTCCTTGATAATTAAATTAAAAAAGGATAAATTAAGAAAATCTTAATCATACTTTTCAAGGGAGGTAACCCAAATGAAAACAATTACAAGAAATGTTTATTAAAAACGTAATGTTATAGTTAAACCAATGGCTACTGGATAGTGAGTAGTTTTGTTTTTTGTTGTTATTATTATCAATATTAATAATTTAAATATGTTTTGATAGTGAAATAGACATTTTGATAAACAAAGTCAAAATGAAGATATCGAGTGTGCATAGGAAGGAAAATAGAAGTCATTTTTCCATTAAACAAAAGTCATCATACTCGTCTACCCACTTCATGAATTGTTTAAAGTTCTTAGCAGCAAAATCAACATTTGTAATTTTCACAGAAAACTGTCCTAGGAGGGAAACGGAAAGTAAGTCAGGAAAAGAGAAAGAAAGAAATAACATCCAGCCAAACAGCAAGTAAAAATAAGGATGCGGCAAAAGTCAGTTTTTTTTTTTATTTTTTAAATAAGTAGATTGCATCCAAAACAGATCTGGTGATTTAAGCAGAAATCCGCTATTTACTGTATAAAAAAAAAGTTGAATTTTGCTAAACAGCAGAGAACTCGCATGACTGTATAAATATCCTTAGTTTATATAAAAAAATATTAATTTCCACATCATTTGACATTGAAATAAATGCACATCAATATTCTTTATTCTAACACGTAGAAGAAATGTGATAGTGCACCGTTATTTCTACATATGGAATAGATAAACACTAACCTTCATGGGTAAAATAACATAAGCCTGGTGTTGCCATATACACCAATGAAATCATGAAAAAGTAAATAAAATGACACTAAACAAATTATAAAAGCCATGGGACTCAGAAGAAAAATCTAAGCATCATGATTGATAGGTGTTCCTTTGAAAGCCAAAATGGAACATTCGATCAGCGTCCTGCAATTGTTGGCCATTCTTACTTTAGATAGCAGAATAAAATAGACTAAACACAGTTAAACAAATGATAAATCAAAGAAGAGGGAATAATGGACAACAAAGAAAATTATACAAGTGATGTGATCGTACAAAAACAACCTTTTTCCCCTCCCTATAAAAAGGTTTGTTTACATATATAGAATATAATCATGTTATGACCATTGTTTTTCAAACATCTTGTCTGTTTAGGCTTGTTACTTTGGTTACCATTGTAGACAAATAATTTAGATGCTGATAGATGCAGATGCCAATTCCAAGCAAAGAATGGAATTACTTACCCGTTGTGGCTTGTCTCCATCTTTGTCAGCTTCACAACAACTTTGACAATTCGATTTTAAAGGTGAAAGTTGAAATTTATCAAGATCATTGCACGAATGACACATCAACCCTGGTAACATACCAAAGTTCATACATTCTGAAGGTGACAGTTCCAAACAGTCGATAACATACATCTGAAAAAAAAAAAAAAGTTTTGAATTTCTATATTTTTCAATCTCAGAATTAATGTTAAAGGCACACTAAACAACATCAGTAATTTATCTCTATATAAATAAAATGAACTCATTTTTTCCCGTCGGATTTTGACATTAATAGGATTAAAAATCAAGATATTTCATGCAAATATAATATGCACAAACGGCAGAACAATATCTGAGGTGTGTTATAGGCTTATTATTTCTCAAATTCCTCGATAATCTTAGATTTCTATACTTTTTCTGCTGAGAAGTCACGGCCAAAATCGGTTAAGATCAATGGAAGTGGTAAAATATTTTCTCTCTAATAAATTCCTCCTCCCCCTGCCACCACTTAACACCGTTTGGGGATCGTTCACAAGGAACAGTTGAGAAGAGAACACCGGTTTGGCTTCGTAGTTCTTTCATGTGAAGTTATTTAAAATCACTAAACTAAGCTGCAGTGCTCTGTGGCGTAGTGGTTAGCATGCTGGACAATTAACATTATATTTTCACGTTCGCGCCGACCTACCGTAGTCGTTTTTTTTTGTTTTTTTTTCCTAAACAACTGGAATGGACTTTTCTTGGTGGCCGAACTGTTAACGTTGCAGATGTATTTTTTTTTCACACTTTATTTTCCTACTTTTACTCATGACTCCGGGTTTGATCCTTCCTACTTACCTACCATAACATTTTTTAAAACTCCCCCCCGTCCCGGAAACAAACACTCGGGCAACGCCGGGTACCCCCGCTAGTTTATAATAATGTTGAAAGTCATTTCACTGTAAATAAATTACTGATCCTTAAATTAACAATCAGATACACAATTATGTCAAAATGAAGTCTGTAAGAATCTTTCATCATTCTTTTCGTTCACATCAAAATTATTTGAATCTTAAACTTTTATTTAATTCTTCAGATCAATTATAATGTAAGGATTGCGAAATATCTCGTTTAAATACATAATAAAATCGATTTTTTATCTCAAAATAAAATTCTAGTTAACTTTTCAATGCATATAAACTTGAATTTTCACCGTCATTTTTTTCCCCCAGTACAGTAGAACCCTGGGATACGATGGCTCCAGTATACATTTTTATCAGATTATGATGTGGAATACAATGTTTTTCCAGGCCTTGGCTTCGATATTTGCCCTGCCTTACAGTATTATCTCCATATATAATAATTTGATTGCAGAAAATCCCCTCTGGTCCAAAGTACCGTAGGTTTGCTCCAACAGATGTCACATACAAATTTATAATGTCTAGAATATTAGCCACTATATTATGTAAACTTTTAACGTCATTTTACACACATTCATTCGTAATAATAAAATCCTACATTACATCCTAGGAGCGACATCACAGTCGCAACCATTTTCAGTAAAAGTAGTCGCTATTTTTTTCTCTAAATAAAAAGTACTACTGCTCCCAGTCAACACCAGGGGCTATTCTACATTTTGGGCAGATATGAGGTTGCACCCTTAATATCTGTCTCTTATGCCTATATACATAACAATCTTTCATTTCCCGATTCCAAAAATAATGACATGTTCCTACACGCATTCTACCAAATCTCATTGACTGAGAACTGCCTATTCATTCATTCCAGAATGTAAATATTCTAACAAAAATGAATGCTGTGCAGATTTACAAACATGGCTTCCCTCTATGCAAGATGCAATACCCCAATTAAATACCCAATACCCAAATAAAATACCCCAATTAAAAACATTACCACATCGAAACATGTTCATGGGTAAAATACCGTTTACCAAGACTGCTTTCACTGTTACATTAAATATACCGTACATGTAAACTTTTCTTATACAGCTACGCTAGCGTGCTACATTTTTTGTGTATACATACACCGTACATACCGTTTTCCGACACATCGTTAAAAGCAAGATACACGTTTTTTTTTTTTTTCGTTTTTTTTCAATTATAAGTGACTAACATAGTTTATGCGCTAAATAAAGAATTTTAAACAACCGATTACGCGATTATTAAAATTGAGATCCAGCTTTTTGTGATTTGGAACCCTTTAAATGGGTTAAAAGGTTAGATTTTGTCTTCCTTTTCTAACAGCTAGATAAACCTAATATTCTTTCTTTATACGGTAAATCAAAAAAAATTTTTAAAAACGATTATGTCTGTGTTTTGTTTCATAATTAACAATAAGGATAAAATGTTCGTTTAATTTTACAGTAGATAAACTTCTATTCACATTAAGCGAGTTACTAGTGTAAGTCATTCATCCCACCTCACTATACGTACGCTTTAAAGGTGTTATTTTGAAGCTTGTGAAGTTGTAAGTTCACCGCAGACCAATCGACTAAAGCATTTTCTTATTTTACACCTCCTTTTCCTCTTTGCATTACAGGTTCGAGCCTACCTACTGCAGCTATTTTTTTTTTTGCGCACGCACAGGTACTCGCTGCTATTTACATTTTTGGGGGGGGTTTGTTTAATTTTTTTTTTAATAGCTCGCATGGGTAATAACTATTATTACATGTTTTGTTTTTATTTTTGAATGCAAATAGGTCACAAACCAAAATAATTTGTTTTTGCCATATTTCTTCCAATTGTATTTTTTAGGGGGGTATATATATTGAAATATGTTTTTGCGTACTTTAAGCAATTATAATTACTACTAAATTTTTTTGTTTTTAGTTTTACATGAAAATAGGTCAGAAAACATAAGTTCTTTTTGCCTATTTTCCCCCAATTTTATTATAGGTATACATGTATTGAAAAATGTCTGCGAACAAAATTTCTTTCAAAATTATTAAAAAAAAAAGTCTATTTCTGTTGTTGAACATTTCAATTTAAAAAGGTTTACATCGTTTCAAATCATACAGGGTTCTATTCCATTGTTTATAATATAAACAAAATTCTGTATCTATTGTTTAAAATAAATAATTGTTTATTATTTAAAGAAAATGTTCTGTATATATTGTTTCTTTTTTTCTGCTTATTTAAAACTGTCACTTTCTGAAATACCGTTTACATGTTTACATGGTAACGTACAGGTGACTACAGGAATTTAGTTCCTTGTAAGTGATAGAAGGCTTGAGAGTATTTTGTCACCTAACCTCCAGTTTGCCAACAAAAATACCATACCCTGAAGCATACCCTGCCCCTCAGATTAGTATGCATGTGCCAAACGATACTGTAACCACCAAATTTTGTTGTTCGTGAATATTATTTGCATGTGGAAATCCTGACAGCAATTATCAAGGTTATATTTCGGGCAAATTTTGTGATAATCTCACCCCACTCACAAAATGGAGTGTTAATTCTAAAACCCATTCTTAACATAAGGAGGTTGGGGGTGTCTATCCCACCAGCCGTTCTTAACATGAGGCGGTTGAGAGTAGGCAAAAATAACAACAGCCGTACTTTAATTTTTTTATGCTGGGAGCGGGGGGGGGGGGGGGGCTACTACCAGGCAACACCAGTTAACAGGTCCTGTTAGTTTATAAGGTTGGTGCAAAAATGTTACACGTTACTTTTATATATAATTTCTGAATTAATGTATTGATATATATAGCCATGTTATATATCATTTTAAAGCGTGTTTTTCGCTCTATCAAATTGTGTTATTCGTAACTCTTCTAAATCTCTTCATTTTTTTGCAGGCGTTTTGACAGCATGGCAAAATTTCAAGCTGCATGATTTTCTTGTTCCAGCTCAAAATAGGCAGAAAAGCTGCCAAGACAGCTTGTGATTTCAATGATGCATTTGGCCTAGGAACCACTAACAAATGTGTGGCACAACGGTTGTTCAAGAAATTTTGCAAAGGTGATGCAAGCCTCGAAGATGGAGACAGTCGCAGCCGGCCGACTGCAGTTAATAATGAACATTTAAAAACCTTAATTGAAGCCAATCCTCGCAAAATCACACGTAAAGTTGCAGTTGAACTCAAGGTTGACCACTCAACAGTCGTTCACCATTTAAAGCAAATAGGGAAGTCAAAAAAGTTGGATAAATGGGTTCTGCATGAATTGAACGATAAAAAAAAAAAAATTGTCGTTTTGAGACGTCTTCTACACTCCTGTGCAACAAAAACGACCCATTTCTCAAGCGGATTGTGACGCGTGATAAGTGGATTCTCTACAACAACCAGCAACGTTCGGCACAGTGATTGGATGCTGGAGAAGCTGCGAAAAATACTTCAAAAGCAGAGATGATGCTGAATTTGCTTTCAAGGACTTCATCACTTCCAGAACTCCGGATTTCTATGCTAATGAGATAAATAAATTTGTTTCTTGTCGGCAAAAATGTGTCGATTCTAATGGTTTTTATTTCGATTAATAAAGTTTATTTGAAAGGAGTTATGATCTTTTGAAGTTGAACATCAAAAAAAAAAAAAAAAAAAAAAAAAGATTATTTTTGCACCAACCTAATATTTGAATACATGCACGTGTACTATATCTTGTACTGTATTTTGTTACTAATTTTTAATGCTGTATCTCAGGGTTCTTAAATTATCAACTTGTATATTCATTTTTTTCATTTAAATTGCATTAAACTTGTTCCTCTCAGAATAACATTTTCCAATATTAAAAATATTGGTATAAGAGAAAAGGCAATGACCACCAGCAATTAAGAATGTGAAAGTTAGATTGTAGAGACTTTTAAAAAACAAAGGAAATTAGGATTTTATTTCAGGACAAAGAATTCAATTTTCAGTAAATCAGCTGAAGGTGTTACTACAAATGAATTAAAGAAGTTTGCGTTCAACAATAAATTCCTTAAATAAGAGAATGAGTGAGTATTATTTAAATAGTGGCATAATTCAATGAAATTAATTATTACACAAGAGAATGAATAGTTTCCTTAGAGAGAAAATACTAAATAAAAAATAGCAAAACAAAAACATTGATACCAAAATTAAAATTACCATACCATCCAATTATATAAGTTAATGCAAACACATAGAAAATATAAAATATTTCAAACAATTTTTTTAATAAAAATAGAGATACAAAAGAATCATTTTTTTTAATCGAATTATCAATACAAAACATAAAATTGCTATATACTTATACTGAAAATCTTGTCCTCTACAACTTTCCAACTCCAAAGGACAACTAAACAATCACTTATTCAAATGTGCTTCATTAACTTCACTCCACATATTGATCTCCTTACATCATTTTGAAAGAGTAAGTTCTTCCATGATTTTAACTATTCACTTCAATAATTCAAGAACATCTTGTCACTATGAGTAGGTGCTTCTATAGTATTAGACATAATTGAAAATCACATTTCCAGTAAAAGCACTTTGATGTCATGTTGAAATAATTCAAAATTAGAAAAAAAATAATCAAATCATAGCCCACCCGGGAATGCTGATCACACTGTTATAATGGTACAAATCACCCTAAACTATCGACCCAAAAGCTGAAGAGGCATTGCTCCAAACAATAAGGTACAATAAATAAGCTGACTGAGAAACCATCAGAGATGCCTCATGGGGAAATATCTTTTCTCTTCCTGCAGAACAGTGTACAAATGAGACTATTGAATGATTCAAGGCGGCAATTGAAGCACATGTTCCACACAGAAGTTCTATAGCAAACCCCAATCGTTTGCTTCTCTTTGTGCAGAAATTAAGAACACGTGATTTCTGGAAAATCTACAACAGTGTAGTAAATAATGGGCAATTAACAATCCCCCAACTATCCAACAATCATGAGGTTGTTTGCATGGCAACTGAGAAGGCTAACATGTTGCCTGTTGGTTTACCTCAAAATCTACATTGGACTCCCTCCCGGATTTTCCTGTGCAGACAGAAACCATACTAGAGGATCTGAAAATCACCCCTTCTCAAGTGCATGGTATCATAAAAAATCTAGACATCTCAAAATCATGTGGACCTGTCTCATCCCGGCTGTACTATTAAAAAAATGCTCTGCTAAAGTTGCTCCAGTTTTCTCCAAACTTTTCAACAAATGCCTTAACGAATCTTGCTTTTCTGACTGCTGGAAAACTACTTCCGCAGTAGTAGTTTACAAGAATTCTGGCGAAAGAACGGAGCCATTAAATTATCACCCCATTAGCCTCCTCCCTCTCTTTGCCCAAATATTTCAGCCCATAATCAAGCTCTAGTCCACCACCTTACAGTTGCTAAACTTTTATCAAACCAACAATATCGATTTAAGCAAGCCTGTTCTACTGCAGATATCCTAACTAATCTCTGAATGTATATACCATGCACTGGATAAAGCAGGGGAAGTTAGGGCAGTAGCTCTAGATATATTTAAGGCTTTTGACAGGGTATAGCACAATGGTTTTTTCATGCATGAATACTTAACATAATTAAATCCTTCTTAAATAAGAGAAAAATTCAAGTTGTCCTTCGTACATCTTAACAATAAGATATAAATGTGGGTGTAGCTCAAGGGTCAATCCTTGGACCTTTATTATTCCTGATATTCATAAACAACCTCCCTGATAAAATTGTTTCTGAGAGGAGTATATTTGCTGATAACACCACGTTCTACAACAAGCATGTGGAGAAAACGAATGAACACATATCTAAGGCAATAGAGGAAGACCTGCAGTCTGTAGTTGAATGGAGACAAAAATGAATGGTAACATTTAATGCTGCCAAGACTAAGCTTGTTTCCTTCAATAATTACAAGAAACTTTCTCAACCACCAATAGATATGACTAAATATACATTACCTGAAAATACTTCATTGAAACTTCTTGACTTAACGTTCACGGGGAACACGAGTTGGAACAGATAAATCAAGGGCATTGCCACAGCTGCTGTGAAGAAGGCAGCTTTCTCTACCATGCTAGAAAGTTACTTACGCCTAAACGTGTCCTGTACCTGTACCAGGCCACAATTCGTCTATGTATGAACTATTGTTGTCAAATTTGGGCTGATGCATCTGCTACTAATCTTTTACTCCTGGACAGGGTTCAAAAAAGAGTCACCAACCTAATAGGTCCTGAACTGTCAGCTAGGCTTCAGCCTCACTCCCAATGATGAAATGATGCATCCCTCTGCCTGTTCTACAAGTATTTTAATGGTAGGTGCTTCGATGAACTACAAGCCCATGTACCTCATCAATGTAAATACCGCAGACAAACCTGATAAGAGGTAAAATCCTACCACTATACAGTAGAGATCCCCCGATGCAGGAAGGCCTTCTACTTTAATAGCTTCTTCCCCAGAACTGGTAGACTTTGGAATTTTTTTCCAGGTTCTTGCTTCCCTGACTGTACTGACATGCAGAAGTTTAAGTGTAATATAAACAGACATCTTGCTGCTTAACTCCCTACATAGTATTCCTGCAATTATGTCCCAAATAGTAGCCCACTACATCAAAGTGGTACTGTGCCTTGTTTGGGATGAAAATGCCATAAAATGAATGAATCATATAGACGTTTTTATTAAAAATAAACATTGGTTTTATATTGTATTTTCTTGATACGTTCTTGTAAAGTAGGGGAGATAAATCATCCTTCTATTTAAGCAAATAAAAATGAACGACAATATTATACACTGCAATTTACAATAGAATTGATTTTTTTTATTTCGAATTAACTTCTATTAGATCACCTCTTTTCTTATTTTGGTGAGGATAATTATTTCAGCATGATATGCAAGTATATCAATCACATTTCAAATAAAATACTTGAAATGCGATTTTCAATTGTGATTAATACCATAGAAAAGTGTTATCCAATAAATATGGTTTGAACTGAGAATTAGGTCGTGTTATTCAAAATCTGCCAATTCAAACTATGCTGTTGTAACATTTCATCAAACTCATTTGTACTGAAACAGAAATCACATCTTAGATAATTAAATGCATCAACCTGCGAGATATTTTCTTCATCTACCGAGAATTTCAGAGTTCTATTAGTTTTGTTTGTATTTGGTCTTCAAGCAATTTATTTTAAAACCTATTTTGGCTAGATGTTTCGAAACTTTTGAGATGAGAATTGAGAATTTGTATTATTCAGACTATTATTTTCACGTTGGATGTTTTTCTCATGTTTTGGCTGATGTAATATCCGAGTGTTGAGATGAATGTTGTTAAACACTCGAGTCTATACGGAATTTCAAACCTTTTGTTTTATCTATGGAAATCGTTCTGGTTGTTTCCGCCATGACTGGGTAGAAAAAAAAATTTTTTTGTATCGCATGTAGTCAGAATCTCTAAAAGATTGTTCGAGTTGAGTGAAGGTTCAAAATAATACTATCTAAAAATAAAATAAAAATTTAAGACTTCAGACAGATTTAGAACAATGTATTCTATTTATTAGTGGAATAAATAAAATATATAAATTCCTAAATTCCATAAGACGTACCTGAAGAAGATTGGAGGTTAACATTTGGGCAAAACGAATCCAAGATGAGAATACCAATCCGAATAATACAAAAAAAAAAAAAAAAATACTATTTTTTTCCTCTTTTAAGTTTAGGAGACCAAGAAATATTTGCAGATTATCTTGGGACAAATGGCCGCAAGCAAGAGTAATTTCCCTTTGTCTTCGTCCATTATTATTTAGAAATACATTTTTAACATGAGGAGAAGAGTACTATTCTGTACTTTCACCTAACAAAACAAAGACAGTAAAAATTTTAATTTATCTTGAAAATCATATCTAATAGCAAGGTCCATATTCTGCATAAATACCATACTTTAGGTACCTCCAATGCACACCACAATTTTAACTCCCCCTCCTATATGTAACACTATGTAATTTAATATTATCATCCTAACTTTTTTACCATTTAAAAGAAGAAGCTTGAAATAAACTGCTAATAATTTTTTTTAATTTTACAGCATACAAAAATAATGCAAATGTGAAGCAAAAATCGTATTTACATTATCGACGCTTTAAAACAACGTTCCTATGTAGTGACGTTTTTGAAGCTGTAGACATACCCAGGTTTTAAAAATCTAGGAAAAAAAAATCAAATAGTCATATCTCCCTGAAATTTTCGATATTTCTTCATTATTGAATAAACTTACATAATAAAAGTGGGTTTTGTTTAATCTATCAGAGGAAATATTTTTTTAGGTGTTCTACCTCCTTCCCTATATTTCATGCTATGAAAACTAAACAAAATAAATGTAGGTTGTGTAAGAAATTCTTCAGAAATAAGCAGGTTCTTTATTGGTCGGTTTGTCCGCCCACTTGAATCTATCTGATTGTTTGTTCTTACTAACCTACTATTCTTGGCGCTAAATTTATCTTTTCAGCTCGGTAGTTTTCCCAGAGACAACAGGTCGGAATGGACATACGAAAACTCACTCAAAGCTGGTAGCCTCGAAACCCTTTTGTCTAACCGAGGCGCATAATGCCCTAATGTGGGGCAAAATGTTATTATCATCTGCAAACAACAATGCCCTAATGTTGGCCGAAATGTTATTATCATTTGCAAACAACAATGCCCTTATGTTGGGCGAAATGTTATTATCATCTGCAAACAACAATGCCTTAATGTTGGGCGAAATGTTATCATCTGCAAACAACAATGCCCTAATGTTGGCCGAAATGTTATATTCATCGCACACTTGTGCTCTGTGAACTTTGACTTTCATCATTACTTATGTTTTTCAGAGACAAAATTAAGGTCTACATTTTGACCTGTCCTTTGCCCGCTATTCAGGCAGTTATGCACAGTGAACTCCATGAGGACTGCTGGATTAGCAGCATTCATCTTTGGAAGGCATCACTTAACTCAACGATCTGTTGCAGCTTTTCTTTGACAGCGCAGTATTGTATCCAGCATTACGCGAAGATAAACTATGTACTATTACCCTTAGATAGCTAAAGATGACACATCTTTTGCAATTTGGATCTTTTTAATTCAATAAAATTCACAATGAAGTTTAAAAGGTGAGCCTGCTGTAATTTCTGATTATTTTCTTTCATTCTGCCAAGGGCAAAACCGATGGGAGAGAATATCTAGGTGTGTCAGAAATTTCGTGAAAATAGTGAATAATTCCACCCCGTCTTTCAAAGTTTATAACTCCTCGAAAAATGTAATTCAAGCCCTCATTTTTTTTTTTTTTTTTTTTTTTCAATTAAAAGGAGCAAGGACCAAGGTTTCATTAAAAAAAAAAAAAAAAAAAAACAATGTGATTTAAAAAAAAAAAGTTTTAAACTTCAAACTTTACAGGTAAATTTCTAAAAAAAAAAATCACTACTTTTTTTTGTTTTAAATTTGAATATATTATTTATTGACCTTTTCTCTTCAATTTGTGATATATAAAACTTTGGTGAGTAAATTAATTATTTACTTTTTAATAGACACTTGAAAATGGGGGGGGTCGTGAATTAAAAAAAAAAAAACTTTTGTCTAAAATATTATATTCGGTTTATTGGAAAGAGCATAAAATTTCACATTGACCCTGAAAATATCGTAAAAATAGAATCAATAGAAAAATTTTGATAGATTTTTAAAGTTTAAAAATTGAAAAATATTGAGTTCGTAAAATTCATTACTGCTTTTTAAAAAATAAAAAAAAAATATTTCTATTACTTTTAAAACAACTTTAATAGTTTATTTTGGAAGTATAATCCATAAAGAAAATAGACAACCCACTTTTAACAGAGAAATTACAAGTTTTTTTATATTTTATTCGCAGTTTCGTGTTAGGGGTGTCAAAAATTCCTACAAAAATTTTGATACACCTAGAGAATCTCAGTCAATAAAAATTTCAACATTTTTTTAAAGATCAAATAATTAAAAAATATTTCTAAATATATATATATATATATATATATATATTTCTGTAAAAGTCTGAGGATGCTCAGACGGCCAAAAAAACGGCCAAGTAGCTGAAACAATAATGTAACTTAACAGCAAGATACGGTAATAAAAAATAAAACGCATATTTGCTCTACAACAGTATTGAACACTTTCTTCAGTTTTTATTAATTACCATTTCCACTAATATATATATATATATATATATATATATATATATATATATATATATAAACCCGTTATTTATTTCACTTACCTTAAAGTTGTAAATAAAATTGGGCATAAAAATAAAAAATAAAAAATAAAAAAATCAATATTATGTTAAGTTTTTCTTGATAATTTTTTTCTCGGTAATATATTTGAATTACAACAAAAAACAAAATTCTAAGAAATAAGAATTTTTTCAAAGCTTTAAATGATATTAAATTAAAATATTATGCAATATGAATTTTAAACAAAGATTTTTTTCTATAACAGGTTCCCAATAATAAAAAAATATATTCATATATTTTAATATGACTCTTGAGATAATAAAAAAAAATTGCAAATTCCAAATCGGCCAAAAAAAAAAATTCGGCACTTCTGCAATCTGCATGACAGTGACATATTTTAGAAATAAAAGAGTTATCGACCCCTGTTCTTTGGCTGATATGTGACATCTGTCGGCGGTTCTTGAAGCTAAAATATACACATGTAGATTGTAGAGGTGCCAAAAAACAAAAACAAAAAACGTTACTTCCATTAACTATTATAACGCAAATGCCCATCCATAGAAATTGACACAAACGAAATGATGTACAATGCTGACGTTTTACACAACGTCGTGCGTGGAGATACTTACATTGGATTTACAGAATTTAAAATTCTAATTTTAGAATTAGAAAAATATATTGATTTTGAGACTTAAAAGTACATTTTGCAACGCAACCGTGAATTATTTTAAGACAATTTACTTTAAATTCGATCACAAACATTTTTATGCTTGTGTAGAATATGGATCGTGCTATTTATTTAAAAAAAATTTAGATATAATTTTTAAGTCGAATTCAAGTTTTACGGCATCTTTTGTTAGGTGAAAGTATAGAATAATTGCAAAACGTTCTCCCTCTTAAACTGGGTTTTTAAATAATAACGCGCGGTTTGTATTCTGTCTAAATATCTAACGCGGATAGTTTGTGCCGCATGATTGGAATTGCAAATCTGGTGTTCGTAACGAATGTTGAAGTAATTCATTAAAAGGAAGTAAACAAGCGAATAAAAATTCAGTTTGGAAGACGATTTGACACATCTGAGACGCGGACTTCTTATAATTTCGCTTTATATGCCTGATCGAAAGAAGATAAACACTGTAAAAAAAAACAACAGACGCTTACCGACTAAAATGATTACTGTTGAAAACTAAAGTATACTTTAACTTACCAAAGTGAAGAGTAGGAAAGAAAGCAAGGGTTTCAAGTCCGCCATCTTGATGGTGGCGGCGCGGAAGTGACGTCACTTTGGACGAGACAATTCAAACGTGGCACGCTGCCAATGGCAAGCTAATATCTTTAAACTCTCGACACGTGTCTTTCATTTTTATTTTTATTTTTTACTGTAATTTACACATTTTTACGTAAATACTATCGCAAGTAGTAGTTAAGATATACTGTGGCAGAAATTACGTTATATTTAAAAAAAAAAAAAAGTGTTTGTACAGTAAATAAAAGGCATTTTAAATTAGAAATACTATTACGTAATTAAGTGTCAGATTGAAATTGGTAAAAATTCCAAAAATTTCGAAAAATGATTGAATAGAAAAATAATTAAAAGAAAAAATTATATAAAGTATGCGGTTTTATCGGTTTTTTTTCTTTTGCGTCCAATTCCGTATGGCAAATTGACTTATCTCCCTTGTTTCAGTTCATATTTTTTTCAGGTTTAAATTAGAAAATAGTAAGCCTCCAAGATCCCCATTCCCTCCTATCTGCAATTTTTCTTTTCATACCCCCCCCCCTTCTAAATTTCACCCATCTTGGAGAGAAAGAAATCAATAACTAACGCCCCATCCCCCACCCACAAAATTTTCTTTTCTCCCTTTCGTCCTTTCTTATAGAGCATCCTCACTTAGCAGGAGCTCAGGTTATTTTATAAACCGAAGTGGAACAGGCGGTCTATCAACTAGACGGGGTTGGGAGGGCCCTACTAACCACTTTTGTATTTTTTCTTCCCCCGCCCTCGACACAAATGAATTATTGTATCATCATTATTGTTATCTTTTTTGTTTTTAAATAAAAAAAAAATGTTTTAAACAATTGGGTTCTAAGTAGGACGTCCCCCAGTACAAAAGGGTGAATGTGGTATTATGGTGAAAGAAAATACTAGCTTAGAGGAATTTTTTGTTTAGTTCTGGAGTGACAAGGATGACCAACGACCCCCCTTTCACCCCTTTTGAGTTGGCCTTATGCGTAAGTTTTTTGTTCAGTTGAAACTTACATTGTAATTTTAGCTTGAATAAAGAATTTAATATTGTAAACTGAGTTATGTACCCTTAACCCGAGCTCTCCAGGAAGGAGAGAGAAAAGGACTGTCATGGCACACCCAATGAAGGTACACATGTACGTCGCTTATCGAGATTAACTACCGTGTCTTGTTGTCTTTCCCTTATGAGTGAGGCCCTTCCCTCTTAACTATACATGGTGTCAGAAGTGGGATGAAAACAAAAAATAACAAAACAAAGGAAAAATACAACGACCCATCCTAAATAAGAAACATGAAAATATGTACGAACGACAAAGGACAGTCCTTTTCTCTCTCCTTCCTGGAGAGCTCGGTTTAAGGGTAACGCAACTTACCGACCCCACAGAAATCCAAAATGAGCTACAGTCTGCATGCAGTTCATCTGTTTACGAAATCTTGTTCAACTTCATTGGTCTGGATGCCCTGAATAATACCACAGAGGAACAACTGTTAGAATATATTAAATCTGTTGCAGTGAAAACCATCCATCCTCAGGTATACAGTCAGTAATTCTTTGTAATGAAGCAAAGTGATGGGGAGGCTATCACATCCTTTATTTTCTGATTGAAATCACAAGCGATGCTCTGCACTTTCCATTGTGGCAACCAGCATGTGCAATGTCATTTTCTGAGGACATGATCAAATCTCAAATCATTGCCGGATTATGGGACACCTCCCACCAGAGCAAAATTTATCAGAGATTACGTTTCTGCCAACTCTAAATGATTTAACTAGACGTCTCTTGACTCTACCGCCAAAGCATCAAATCATTTCTGACCAGCAGAGATCACACAAGTGGCTCAATTTAAATCTGCGTCATCAAAAAAGTTTCCACAAACAAATAAGATGAAACATAATGATGGCAAATGCAAAGGTTGTGGACACAAGACACACCCAAAAGGACGAAGACAATGCCCCGCTTGGGGCAAATCATGCTACAAAGAGAACCACTTCTCAATTACATGCCACGGCACAGCATCGTCAAATGCCATAATGGGAGACTAATCAAATGACAGCCAGGATGAAGATTCTTCATTCATATCAACAACGACTGTGCAACCTGAATGACTAGAGGAAAAAGAGGGGATCCTGCATGGTGCATGGACCAACAACAAGTTTACACCAGGCCGACAAGAGCCACCTCCATTTTTCAATATTACCATCACATTAGATACAAAGGCCCACCAACACCTCGGACGATTCAAACATACAAATATGAAACCCCAACCTGTCCAATTGCCCGCTTTGGCAGACATGGGAGCTCAGACAAGTACAGCTGGTGTGGACTTATTAAACAATCTTGGGTGCACTTCTGAACATCTGCTGTGCTCTAGGCACTGGTTACATGCCATTAATGATGACAACCTGCCCATCATGGGGGCCTTAATTGCCACGATGTCACTCGGTAAGGCAGCATGTTCAGAGGTGATATACATCAGCCCAAGGGTGAAGTGCCTGTGTATATCACAAACGGCCCTGAAAAACTAAAAATTATCAATAACAACTTTCCAGCACAACTTAGTAGTCTGGTAGCCACAACGAAGATGGACCCAAACCAACTGACCAAATGCCCATACAGATCACCATGCCCATTATTACCAGACAAGCCGCCATTTACCGCCACACTTGAATATCGAGGAGAAATAGAAAGCTGGATCAAATGCCACTTTGCCAGCAGTGCATTTAATACATGTACGCACCAGAAATTGCAGAGCATGACCAGAGAACCACTTACTATCACATTCCACGACAACCACCAACCTAAGGCTATTCACAAACCAATCCCTGTCCCCCACCACTGGAAAGAGGCTGTCAAATCCCAGCTTGATGCAGATGTAGCACTGAACATCATTGAACCAGTGCCAGCAGGGACACCAATGACATGGTGTTTGAGAATGATCACAGTGCCCAAAAAAGACGGCAGCCCACTTAGAACAGTCAACCTCCAAAATTTAAATGCAGCGACAAGACGAGAAACACACCACACACCCTCTCCATTCAATCTTGTCAACATGATACCCCCAGGAAAAAAGAAAACTATTCTGGATGCCTGGAACGGATATCACAGTGTTCCTCTGGCTGTGGAAGCATGGGATGCCACCACTTTCATAACAGAATGGGGCAGATACAGGTATTTGCGAGCCCCTCAAGGTTTCCAAGCATCCAATGATGATTACACAAAGAGATTCAACACGATTACAGAAGGTTTCCCTCGTGTGGCTCGCTGTGTAGATGACTCTATCTTGTGGGATGATGATATGGCACTGTCCTTTTGACACACCATTAGATACATGATATTATGTGCTGAAAATGGAATAGTATTTAACCCAGAAAAATTCCAATTTGCAAAAGACAATGTACAGTTTGCTGGCTTCGACATCAGCCTAACAGGGTACAAATCATCTCAAAAATTACTTGAGGGCATCAGAAACTTCTCATCACTGACAAACATTACAGGAGTTAGATCTTTCTTTGGACTGATTAACCAACTTTCATATGCGTTTGCCCAACCAGCCATCATGTCGCCCTTCAGAGAACTACTGAAACATAACAGCAGGTTTTACTGGGACAATACATTGGAACAACTCTTTCTGCAATCCAAGGAAACAATCCTAAAAAGGCTTGTTGTCTTTCCCTTATGAGTGAGGCCCTTCCCTCTTAACTATACAAATATCTCAATATCTTCCTCGTTGTTATCAATGTTTTTGTAAAAAAAAGTTTAGCAAATCTACGTGATCATTTTTCGTAAATTTTGGAATTTTTATTATTTTTGACATGGCACATAATTACATAATAATGTTTTTAATTAAAATACATTTTTTGATATTCAATGATAAGTACTCTTTTTTTTAAATATATTGTAGCAAACACTATGCCCGGCGGGAATAAATCCCTGGCAGGAATATTTCATAGCAGTCACCGCTTCAACGCCAACGCATATGAAGAATGCATAGGATGTCGTGATGCGTCCACCGCCACCACATACACAAAAGAAAAGGAACTATGTTACGCTCCCTCACGTAGAAATACAGTGAACAGGCTGGAACATACGAGAAAGCCAGTATATAAGGGCTTGCTCGCCAAAAATCAAATCAGTTTCCCCTCCAAATTCTCTACTATAGCACGTGCTCAAGGAAACTCCATCTATTTAGACGTAAAACAACATCGCCAAGAATGGCACAAAATCAAACCAGTTTTTCTCTTCTCCAGCATGGAAAGTTACAACATGCAACGAGGACTCAAATCTTCTTTCCAAACAATCTTATTTCGAACTACTGTTCTTTTGATACGAGCACACACACACCCATGTATTCACTTATATAGATTTTGGGACTGTTTTTCTCAGAAAAAAGCCACATGAATGTTAAACCCAGGTGCTTTAATCATACAAAAAATCAGTAATTTCAAGCTTCGTGCTTTTCTCACAAAATCCTCATTTGATTAATCCTTCATTATGAACATTGAACACAAGAAAACGCTTATGTTGGAACAATTTAAACTAATATTTCTAACACGTAAATAAATGTTGTTTATTTCGTGTTAATAAAGTGATTTCGTGTTTTTTTGTCGAGTGTTGTTATTTTCAGGATTTCATTTTTATTCATGTAAAGATGTGGATTGATTAAACCTTTCTATTAATCGGCAATCCCGCTAAATTTACCGTTAATGGTCCCGCGGGATACACTCCTACTTTCAACTTCAATAAAATTGTAACACATACAACCTCCGTCCCATAAATTGATAAATCCCGATTATAAATTGGTTATACTATTGAACCACATTCCTACAAATGGGTGACTCTGCCGGGAGTCTATTCCACAATATAAATAATTTTGATATCCAATTATAATACAAACGCACCAAAAATTTTTAAGTGTTTTTTATTACTAAATATTAAGCACTAAATAACAAGATTATCAACAAATTAGATTTTTTTTTGTTAAAAATGGATAAAAGTTATAGCACATTGGCTCATGAGTGCTCTATGTCAAATTGATGATTGAATATAATTAAATGTGAGCTCATTTTTTGTATTAAATACTAATCCCTATTAATTCCTATTAATACCTAACTGTGCATCAAACAGATACCATAGCACTTAGTTCACTGCACCTTATCATAGAAAATTACAACCAGATCCTTCCAGTAGTTTGTAGCGAATTGTTATTTCACAAACACATCTGCTATATATTTTCAAAGGGAAATAACTCAATTGAAATTATTTCAAGTTTTAAAATAGGCATAGATTTAAAGGAACACCATTTCACCCACACAAACAAATGGCGGATTATTCATTGCATGCTTCATCTCAAAGTCATGTGACTTCTACAGGGACTAGTTTTTTTTTATGTTTTCTCGCATATGGATACACTAAATAGGCAAGGAAGATAGCAATTTCGATTATAAATACAGTATGCAGAAAAAATCAAATCAGTTTAGTGAGGAGCATCTGTCTTCCTAACAACATCGCAAGATGTAAAAATTATTTATTAGTTAATACGCATGCTGAGATAATTCATGCTAATGGATAAATACCTTACCAAGAGATTTCTGTTTATGCAAGTAGTAATAATTTTCTCTAACCTTTGTCTTTTATTCCGACATATGGATTTATACGTAGCTGTCTACATCAAAGCCTACTCTTACAAAACATCTAATTGCTTTTAATTCCATATTGATGAATATCAACCTTACTAATTTCGTAACGGATTACCAGGATTACCAGAGAGTTAATACTTCACATCCCTAATAAAAAAAAAACTATGTTAAATAAAACTATTTTTTGATATATATAAACACTGTGTTCGAGTTGATTGCTAGTTGTTGTTGTTTGAGTGATGCATCTTCTTTTATTATTTGTTTTATTATAAAAGAGTCTATGATATTTAAATGAATAGTGAAATGTCATGCTCCTTTATTAATTGGCGACCCCACACGGGAATACTCAAGCAATATCGATTTTTAGCCGTCATTCTTTCCATAGAAAATATGGAGAACCATGTCCTGTCCTCAACGACGGCCAATCAAGTAATATTTAAAATATCACCATTTTGGGCCGAAAATCCAACATTATGGTTTACCTACATCGAAGCACAATTCTTTACGAAATGTATACGCAGCCAAATAACAAAATTGAACCATGTTGTAGGTTCATTAACTCATGAAATAATGACTGGCGTCAGAGACCTGATAATGGCTCCCCCAAATCAATTTCGTATATTTTTTAGAGCCAATAAAAGAAAAAAACATCAGAAACACTTTTCTCATCTACTCATTAAGGAAGAGGTAGGCAATAGAAGAACTTAACTTCTAAGAAGAATGACGCAGTTGATGGGAGAGAATCAACCCTAGTCTGATATTTTAAAACTAATTTTCATCAATTGATTACAGTCAAACACTCAAATGATAATAGCGTCTGCTAAGGAAATTACTTCGGTTGTAGAGTTAGCTGACCTAGCCAATAAAATCCTCAAAATAACAACTACTGTAGCTTCAGTGGGTTAAGCACAATCCTCAACCAACCCTTTTCTTTCATCTTTAGATGATAATGATGCTTCACACTTCCGAGATTTAATGAAAAAAACAATCAAAATAGATTCAGGATCTGAGTAATAGATTGCAGAATTGGATATAAGAGAGCTTTAATAATACCAACCTCGATGATATAACTTTCATCACCAGCATTTTGACAGTAAATACCGATGTTTTCAGCAAAATAATATCCGCTTGTGTCATTTCCATTATCATTACAGAAAGAAAGCTTATGAAATACCAAAAATCCTGTTCATTCACAAACTCTATTACATCAGAATCAGAAAACGATTCAGCTAGGTAGTAAAAGAGACTGACACTCCTGGCGATATCCGTATGTGCCACATCTTTTATGTTAAAGATAATAACACTGGTATTCTTTTTCATTAAATGAACACGACTTGTGCCCCTTCTCAAAATTAAAAAATACCTTAGTGAATACAACAATGTTGTGTTTTTTACACAGACAGATGCACCCCTATCATTATAAGCAGATGCATTTAATGACAGCATCGGAGGGGTTTTGCAACAGTTTGTTAATAATATTTGACAACCATCATTCTTCTTTTATAGAAGACTTTAAAATATTGAAATTAAATACAATACCTTCCGCAGAGAACTTCTTGCAGCTTCTTCTGCAGTTAAACATTTCCGATTTATGTTAGAAGGTTCAAATTTCACTATTTTTACTGATCATAAACCATTATCACGTACCTTATTTGCTAAGCCTGGACATCCTCAATTGGATTACATTTCACAGTTTAGTTCTGATATTAAATATATTAAAGCCACTGAAAATGTGGTGGCTGACACATTCTCACACATGCATATTAATGTCATAAAAACTACTTATAATACTGATCTTCATCAGATTGTTGCAGATCAAAAGAATGACAAAAAACTAACTAACACAAAATTTTTCTAATCTAAAATTTAAACAAGTCCCCTTGCCTTTTTCAAATGAATCCATTTGGTGTGATATTTCAACTCGACATGAACGTCCATATGTGCCCCGTAAATACAGACAAACCATTGTCCACAATTCCAAATATCCGTACAAAATTTGATGATGTCACGTTTCATGTAGACTGCCATCAACAAAGCAATTGGACATGGAGTTGTATTCCTTGCCAAAAATCCAAAGTAATCATCATATTAGAAGTCTTTTTGCAAAATTTGCAATACCAGAGGCTAGTTTTAAACACATTCAGATTAACATTGTAGGTCTACTTCCTCTTTCAAAGAGCTTCACATATTTACTTACCTGATTTTCTAAATGGTCTGAAGCTTCTTCCATTATGTATATTTTGACCGAAACTGTTGCTAAAACAGAGGCAGACAACTTCATTCTTATCTTTTGGTTGAGCTTACACACCGACTTGGATGTAAACACATAGTACTATGGCTTACCACCCTGCAGCGAAAGGCATGATTGAATGTTTCCATCATCGATTAAAAGCTTATTTATTTAAAAGCATATTCTGATCCTAATAATTTGACAGAATTTCTTCCTTTTGTACTTCTTGGTATCAGATCTACTATTAAATTAGACATTGGAATTACACCTGCTGAGATTGTATATGGAATATCACTGACATTACCTGATACAAAAAACATACAAGTGCTATACGACTCATTTGAAGAAATATGTCACACCTCTTGAATATTCATCCACAAGCTCAAAACAACTGCTCACATCCCCTAGGATATAAATTTGTGAATACATGTATTTTTATGCAATGACAGAGTACCTGCTCGCCTTCAACTACCATATTCCGGTCCTTATAAAGTGCTGAGTATTGCAATATTTTTTAGCTATAATGAGGGTATGATCCCGCACAGTTGGAAGCATCTATTTATAAACGATGCTGCTAGAAACTGACAAATCAAATTAATTCACGTTCTGCTACCAAACAATCAGAAACCAGAATTGCTCCATAAATATTAAACCTTTTCTGTAGCAACTTTGTATATTTTTTCTTCATGTCAACACAGAAAAAAATCTTTTGCTCTGTGGCTTCCAACTCAAGAACTGTCTACTGAGAACCAGTCAACTCCAGGACTTGTATAGAACATCTAACCATCGGAAACTGTTCTGAAACTAAACATGGCTTTCAACTCAAGACTGAGAAAATATCCCAAGTATTTTATAATTGATATTAATGGCAGGCACGACACAGTCAGTATAGATCGACTAAAAAAGGCATTTTTTTATAGTGAAACTCATTGTTCTACTGCTGACAGTATTAAAAACTGAACCTCCGTAATGGGAGGGGGGGGTCACCTCAAACACACAAAAAGGATTATAATTTCATAAAGTATCTCCACTCCCATTGCTCCTACTCTCCTGCCCGATCTGGAATCCCCCAGCAACGAGAAATGAAGCTCGTTTTGTAGTTTCCAGCTTCACGCGCACACGAGATTATGTGAGAACGCACGTAATAAAATGCTGGCCGCCATCTTTGTTTTTCCTTTTCTCGGCCTGAACTCACTCGCTGAGCACCCACGGTAAGACTTGTTTTTTCTTAGCTTCTAACCATATGCCTCCCTGATCTCAAGATCATATTTCGTAGTCTCTCATCCACTGTGGTGGTCGCCTCTCTCTACTTGGCCTCTGAGGTGTCTCGTCCTCCTCTTGTTGCTGCACATTCCCTTTCATTGCTTCGCCTTCCACTGGTCTGATGTCGAGAATATGCCTCGGTACTCCGTCCACCACAATGTTATTTCTAGTGTTCCTCCCAGTCATGCGACCTCTACTCCATTGTGTGGTGCATCACGTCTCCGGTGGCTTCACCCATACTTCATCTCCGAGTTTAATGGTCCCTGTGGCCTCTGCCTCTCTGCTTGCCGGCTCAACCCTGGGATGTCTCCAAGAATATGTGAACGTTGACAATTGCGGAACCGACTCTGGCACTTGTCCCAATCTAGGCGACATATTATACCAGTAGACAGCTTGCTCAGGTGAGGTGCCTCCTCTTTCCACAACTGCCTTTATGGTGCGGTGGTTTCTCTCCACGATCCCGTTGCCACTGGGTCTGTAGGCAGCTCTGAAAAATTGTTGTATATTCCACCTCCTCATTACTTCCGTCACTGCTACTGACTTGAATGCGGTCCCGTTGTCGTTTAACAACTCTTCCACGGGACCTCACTCCAAGAACACCTCATCGAGGATTGCCACTATTTCATTGCTTGTTCCTCCACATAGCTTCTTCCATAGGGCAAATCGCCCGGGCCCGCAGTCAATCATGGTCAGGTAAAGTCCACCCCTGTAATGGGTGACATCGCATGCCAGTCTCTCCCAGGTCCCACTCACCCCCAATTGACCAGCTTCATGCGTGCTTGGAGCAGGATCAATCGACCGACATCTGTCACATGTCCTGACCACTTGTCTCACTTGCTCCTTGGTAACACTCGGGTCGACTTTCTTCACCAAGTACCACGTCCTCTCTACCCCCATATGGTGCAGATTGTGCAGTTTTCGCACACCAACATCATCTAAATCCGATGCAGCAACAACATCTTTCTTTGGCACAACCAATTCTTCTTCACTCTTGTGAGAGCGTCTGCTCGGTTCTTTTTTTTTTTTTTTTTATTACCTTTTCACCCCAAACAAGGCACATTGCCACTTTGGTGTAGGGGGCTATTATCAGGGTCAGCAACTACTGGGGAACTATGTAGGGATTTGGGCAGTAAGATGTCGGTTCACATTGCACTTGAACTTCTGCATATCGGTACAGTTAGGGAAGCAGGATCCTGGAATGGAATTCCAGAGTCTAGCGGTTCTGGGGAAGAAACTACTGGAGTAGAAAGATCTTTTACATCTAGGGATCTCTACTGTGTGGGGGTGGGATTTAGCTGCCTGTCGGGTTTGTCGAGGGTGTCTGCGTCGTGGGAGCACAAGTGTCTGCAGTTCGTCAGAGCATTCACCATTAAAATACTTGTAGAACAAGCAGAGGGATGCAATGTTTCGTCGATGGGACAGAGGCTGAAGCTTAGATGCCAGTTCAGAGCCTATCAGATTAGCGACTCGTTTTTTAACCTTGTCTAGGAGCGAGAGACTAGTAGTAGACGCACCAGCCCAGATGTGATAACAATACTCCATACATGGGCGAATGGTGGCCTTATAGAGATACAGGATACTTTCAGATGTCAGTAGTTTTCTAGCACGGTAGAGAGAGCCTACCTTTTTTGCAGCAGCTCTGGCAATGTTTTCAATATAATTGTTCCAGCTCATGTTTCCTGTGAACGTTAGGCCAAGCAGTTTGAAAGATGTATTCTCAGACAGGGAGTCACTGGCCATTGCTATTGGTGGCAGAGAAGGTTTCTTGTAGTTATTGAAGGAAACCAGTTTAGTCTTGGCAGCATTGAATGTGACCATCCATTTATGTCCCCATTCCACTACAGATTGGAGGTCATCCTCTAGTGTTTTTGCCATTTCTTTAGATATGTGTTCATTTGTTTTCCTGTCATGCCTGTTATAGAGTGTAGTGTCATCAGCATATATACTCATCTCAGAGGCAGTTTTGTCGGGGAGGTCATTAATAAATATCAGGAACAATAGAGGTCCAAGAATAGACCCCTGAGGCACTCCCGCATTTATATCACACTGTTTAGATGTTTGACCGTCGAGGACAACCTGGATTTTTCTCTTATCTAAGAAGGATTTAATTATGCTAAGTATTCTACCAGTGATACCGTATGATTTCATTTTCCTGAGGAGACCCTTGTGCCATACCCTGTCAAAAGCATTAGATATATCTAGAGCTACCGCTCTGCCCTCCCCCGCTTTGTCCAGTGAATGGTATACACGTTCAGAGATTACAGTGAGGATGTCAGCTGTGGAACGGGCTTGTCTAAATCCATATTGCTTGTCAGTCAGAAGTTTAGCATCTGTAAGGTGTTGGACTAGAGCATGGTTAATTATGGTCTCAAATATTTTGGCGAAAAGTGGGAGGAGGCTAATGGAGTGATAATTTGATGGGTCAGTTCTTTCGCCAGAATTCTTGAATATTGGTACCACAGAAGCAGTTTTCCAACAGCCTGGAAAGCATGATTCATTAAGGCATTTGTTGTAGAGTTTGGAGAGAACTGGAGCTACTTTGGCTGAGCACTTCTCAGAAGCCACCATGTCTACGTGAAGCTTCAAACAAAACTTCTGCATCAGCTCAGCTAGCATCCCAAGTCTACGCTTCACTAACATCTCTGCTGCCCCTTTCATTCTTATCCTTTTTTCGCTTGAAATGAGGGACTTTAGCCAAGCAAACACCGTGGCAGAGTCTGTTTTGATGCAGATGTCACGAAGACCCCCATTTCAAGGCCATATTGACCCCTTTGATTACTGCATCTAATTCCGCTACATTGATGTGGCTGACATCATTTTTCTTCCTTAACTAGGCCGCATCTTCTGCAACCACTCCTCCAACTTCCAAAACGACCCCTGTTGCAATGCTGCTTGCATCACACCACACGACTCCATCCAATGTTCACGGTACATTCCAGGTTCCCCGGACTGGGTCTTGCTGTTCTGCTTCTTTCAGGAGCTCTTCCATCATGGCGACCGTTCCTCCTCCCACTTTATTATTCCATCCTCTTCCTTCGGCATGCCTCTTTATGTAGCTGCATGCTGGTCTAAGCCAGCTAGTGATGGGGTAATGTCCGATCAACTTCCCACATAGGGAAAAAAGTTCCCGTCTGTTGAGCTCTTGCTTCAGTTACGGGATCTCATTCCCCCTGCGAAACTCTAGGCTGCTCGACGCCTTAGCCCCAAAACAGCCCCTCCGGCTAATTTTTCAGGCGCTTTGTCGACCAACCCAAATCTCTTCAAATGAGCCACCACCTCCTTGGCAGTTACCAGAGTCTCATTCACTAGAATGTCGTCTATGTATGAACTCACTGCCCCATCTCCTTTTCCCATTGTTTCCAGAATCTTCCTGAGGATAATTGACATGATCTTGGGTGCCGAATTCAACCCGAACCCCACTCGCAAAAGGCAGTAGGTTTTGCCTTTGTACCTGACTAACTGGTATTTCCAGAGCTTCTTGGCGATGTGGAGTTGCAAATAGGTAGATTTTAGATCTACCAACGTAGACGCGCCATTCATCTGCCTCCATTCTCTAATGGTCTCACTGCACACATCTATGGTGTCGCCTCCAGTATGGCACTTAACATGTTGGTTCAGCTCTCGGAAATCCAAGACCAGTCTTATTTTCCCTTTAGTTGGTTGCAGAATGGCCATCAACGGCAAAATGCCCGACTCAACATCATCCGTCCAAGGCAGCAGTATACCCTCCTCAATCCATCAATCCACTTCTTGTTCAAACTGCTTTCTCGCCCCTCCTCTAAGCGAATTAGTGTAGCATGCCACCCTGTTTGTCAGCGATGACGCTTGATGTTTCCATGCCCACTCCACCGTCCATTGCTTTCTGTTGAATTTGGCTCGGAAGTCCTGATCTTTGATCAACATTTTTCTTTCCTCCCCGGCCTTGTTGGTCCCTCCGGGAGTTTGCTCTGTCACTGCGCACTCAGCTAGTCCAAACCTCATGTTGTTGCATGTGATGGTAACGCCTCCAAGTCGGCATATAACATCCATTCCAATGATGGCTTGGACGCCAGGCACCAGATGATCGGTGACAATTGCATGGACCCTCATCCGGTGTTCAACAATATTAATAGTGACGGTCTTCCTCCCTCGACACTTCACTCGCGACCCATCGAATGCCACTACTTCACCCTTCCCTTTTCATCTTCCGACCAGGGTTGTGTGCACCATGGTAGTGGTACAGCCAGTGTCGATCAGGGCCATAACTCCCCATCCTTCCACAATCTTCTGCTTGAGCATCTGCTGCGAGTGCACCACTATTCCCGAATCGGGGCGGCCGCTGGCACGTCGGCTTCCCCTTGCTAGTTTCCCGAACTCGTGCATTTCACCACTAAATGGCCTCTCCGATTGCATTTGTAACATACTGTCCGTTGCAAGAACTTCCTGCAGTCTCTTCTCATGTGTGGTCCCCCACATTCGAAGCATGCCACCCTCAGGTTCGGCAGACTCCTGGCCACATCCTGCTGTACCATTGCTGTTGTCCCTCCAGACTCCGTGGGCTGGGTGCTCACCAAGATCTTTGCAGTTTTGAGCAGCTCACTCACATCCAGCATCTCCACTCCCAGAACCTGCTACAAACGTTTTGATATCTCTTCCGGGAACCCGGTAACGAATGTCATTTTGACTATGTGACTCGTGGCGTGTCCTCTGATGCCCGACAACTAAACCAATCTCCTTATCTCGTTCGCATACACATCAACAGATTCACCAGTCCATCTCTTCTCCTTCAACTTATTAAAGGCCTCGAATGGCCCCTCTGCAAAAGCTTCAATCAGTCGATCCTTGATGGCGTCCACGTCACCCTGTTCTCGCTTGCTGAGCTCCAAATAGAGGGTCAGCGCGTCCCCTTCTAGAAACAGTGGTATTACTGCGGCCACATCGTTCAACTTTTGAATCCTTGCCACAAGGTCCACTTTTTTAAGCCATGCCACCACATCACCGTCGCCATTAAAAGGCTTAATCATGTTGCTTAAGCCAGCGTTGGCCATTGCCGAAATAGCCTGAACCTCCATAATGGGAGGGGGGGCACCTTAAACACACAAAAAGGATTATAATTTCATAAAGTATCTCCACTCCCATTGCTCCTACTCTCCTGCCCGATCTGGAATCCCCCAGCAACGAGAAATGAAGCTCGTTTTGTAGTTTCCAGCTTCACGCGCACACGAGATTATGTGAGAACGCACGTAATAAAATGCTGGCCGCCATCTTTGTTTTTCCTTTTCTCGGCCTGAACTCACTCGCTGAGCACCCACGGTAAGACTTGTTTTTTCTTAGCTTCTAACCACAAAAACAATTCATTTTTTTTTTTTCAATTGTAAACATTTCAAACGAATCTGAGTAATCCTGTTCTACAAATTTCATGAAATCTGATATAAAAATAAGACGTCCACCCAGATTTGTTCATTTCACACAGTAAAAGTATTATATATTATTTTTTCCTTCTTAATCAACGTTTGTTTTTTTTTCTAAAGAAAGGGGATGTAGCTAATCCTTATTTCACAAACAGATTCGATATATATATATTCAAAGGGAAATAACTCAATGAACATTATTTCCAATTTTAAATTAGAGGCTAGATCTAAAGGAACGCCATTTTGTCCATGCAAACATATGGCAGAATGTTCGCTGCATGCTTCATCCCAAAGTCATGTGAATTCTACGGGGACTAGTTTTTGTTTTCTCACATATCGATACAGTAAACAGGCAAGTATCATTTCAATTTCGATTATAAATACAGTACGTGAGAAAAATCAAATCAGTTTAGTGAGAAACATTTGTCCTCCTAACTCCATCGTGAGATGCAAAAATTAATTACCAGTTAATACGCATGTTGAGGCAATTCACGCTAATGGATAAATACCTTATCAAGGAATTTCTATTTACACAGCAATGAATGATTTGCTCTAAATCTGCTCTTTCATCCAGACATATCGATTCATATGTAGCTGTTTGCATAAAAAAAAAATGGCATGTTCGAGGTTGATATTTGTTTTTGAGTGTATTTTCTTTTTATTATAAAGGAGTCTATGATATTTAAATGAATATCTAAATGCCATTGATAATATGCTCCTTTATAAGTTTACGAGAAAAAGCGAAACATATATACTAATCCTAATTAATCTCTAACTAAAAATCGAACAGATACCATATTTAGTTTGCTGCACCAGAGTTTCAGCCAGATAGGCCCAGTAGTTTCAGAGAAAAAGTTGAACGGACAGACAAACTAAGAGAAATATAGACAGTTGTATTTTATGAGGAGAGTATCAGTATCATCAAATAAATCTCCATAGCGTCGTCAATCAGGATTTCTCTTTATCTATCTATCTATCTTTCTATCTATCTATCTATCTATGTCTCTAGTGATCAAGCATAACACTCAAAATTCGGTACTTCCACCTAAGAATTAATTCAGAATAAACTTTCCTCTCTTTTCCTTAATATTGGTCCATTTTTTGTTTTTCCTCTTTTTCCTATATGTTAGTCCATTTTTTTTTCCTTTGCCTCTCTTTTCCTTAATGTTAGTCCATTTTTTTCTCTTTTCTTTTCTTTTCTTTAATACTGGTCCATTTTTTCCTTTTCTTTTCTTTTCCTTAATATTCGTTCATTTTTTCCTTTAACTCTCTTTTCCTTAAGGCCTGTCCATATTTTTCCTATTCTCCTCTTTTCTCTTATATTGGTCCATGTTTTTTCCATTTCTTCTCTTTTTCTTAATGTGGGTCTATTTTTTCTTTTCTTATCTTTTCTATAATATTGGTCAATTTTTTTCCTTTTCTTCTCTTTATTTTAATGTTCGTTCACTTTTTTCCTTTTCCTCTCTTTTCATTAATGTTAGTCCATATTTTCCTTTTCTTCTATTTTTCTATATGTTGGTCCAACTTTTTCCCCTTTTCCTTTCTTTTCCTTATGTTGGTCCATTTTTTTCCTATTTTCCTCTTTTCCTTAATGTCCAGCACCTTTTAAATAAAATAAAATGGTAGTTTAATCAAAAATTATGATTAAACCAGACTTAAAATCAAACAAAACCAATTTGCCTACTCCTTTTAGGTTTGCATTCACAAATATCTGCGCACTTAGAAATAATTTAGATAATGTTAAATCATTTCTCTTAGCAAACACCCCGAATATCTTAGCACTAAGTGAAACTAAACTACACCTTTCCATCCCCTCTAACCACTTTAACATGCCTGGTTATCTCCCACTTTGCCATAAGGACTCAGACAGACATATGCCCGGACTTGGAGTCTATATTCAAAAGACCCTCCTCTTGACTAGAGAAACAAAACTAGAATCAGACGACTGGATATTTATGTGCAGCATGCACACGACAGATTTAACTGACATAAGTTCAGTACAAACAGCAAAAAGTTTATAGAAGCTAGAAATAATTGTAAGAAAGAAATAGCAATAGCTAAGAGATAATATACCGAAACCAGAAAATGTATCAAAGCACAAAAATTAGGAACCTGGAAAATCTGCAACAGTGTAGTAAATAATGGACAATTAAAAATACCATTATCAAACACTCATGAGGTTGTTTGCACAGCAATCGAGAAGGCTTACGTGCTTGCCAGTCGGTTTGCCTTAAAATCCAAATTGGGCCCAGCAAATCACTCCCTCCCTGACTTCCCTTTGTGGACAGACGCCATATTAGATAATCCAAAAATAACCCCTTCTCAGGTGTATTATATCATAAAATTCGTAAACACCTCAAAAGCATGTGGATCCGATCTCATCCCAGCTGTGTTTTTAAAAAAATGCTCCGCTGAGGTTGCTCCAGTCCTCTCCAAACTTTACAACAAATGCCTTAACGAATCTTGCTTTCCTAAACGCTGGAAAACTGCTTCTGTTGTACCAGTTTTCAAGAATTCTGGTGAAAGAACTAACCCAGTAAATTATTGCCCCATTAGCCTCCTCTCGCTTTTCGCCAAAATATTTGAGTCAATAATTAACCAAGCTCTAGGCCATCCCATCACCTTACAGCTGCTACACTTCTGACCGACCAACAATATGTAGTTAGGCAAGCCAGTTCTACAGCAGACATCCTAATAGTAATCTCTGAACATACTGCTATAATGTGGGTAAATGGAATCCTTCATAACAGTAAAAAAAACATGGTAATGAATATGGAGAGATAAAAACAATGGTTAACGGTTAACAACGTTTATTAATTGTTAACCCAACGATTACATAAAAATATATATTCAGATGGAACAGATGGAATTAGGAATGTCTCTGCTACGAAGAACAATGTTCGTTCCTCCATTGTGCCAATCGCAGACTACTGCCTCTCGTCCTATTCTCGTTTATTCTCGTTGCTGTGTTTACATACGAGAATCTCAGGGACCATTCCACGCTTCAGGGGAAACAACTCTTCTCTGAAAATGTAGGAGTTATTTCCCTTAGATTGGATTCTTAGATTCGTTCTAATTCGTCGTCTGAACATATACCATACACTGGACAAAGCAGATGAGGGTAGAGCAGAGCGGTAGCCCTAGATACATATAAGACAGGGTTTGGTATGATGGTCTTCTTAGGAAACTTAGATCATATGGTATCACTGGATGAATAGTTAACATAATTAAATCCTTCTAATATATAAAAGGCAAAATGTGTGTGTGTGTGTGTGTGTGTGTGTGTGTGTGTGTGTGTGTGTGTGTGTGTGTGTGTGTGTGTGTGTGTGTCACGCAAAAACTTCCGACAGACGTGTCGGAATGTAACATAATCAGTATTGTTTTGAAGCTCGGTCTCTCGGACGACACATATCGAAAAATTGGCCAAAAACATTAATTCCTTCACCCTTAACTCGGCAGTTTTCTTGGCGACATTTCCACAAGTCGTTTTTTTGTCGATATTTCCACAAGTTATCATCTCCATTCGATTGACTACCCTTAATTCAAACGCTCGCAACTTCTGGTTTCATGATGGATGCATCAGCTTTTTTTCACCTTTTTCCTCCTTCACATTATGGGTTCGAGCCTGCCTGCCTACTACAACTCTTTTTTTTTTAATACCTCTCTCCACCTGGACTGCCGTTTTATGGATGTTGTTTTGATTCCCCCCTCTCCACACTGCTACTACTACCACTTTTTAATTCCTCTCTCCACCCTTAGGGTTCCTTACTACACCAGCTCTCCACACCTGGGCAATGCCAGGTACCCCCGCTAGTCTTAAATAAGAGAAAAGTTCAGGTTGTTCTCAACGGTCGTACATCTAAACAATATGATATAAATGAGGGTGTACCGCAGGGGTCTATCCTTGAACCTTTATTATTCCTAATATTCATAAATGATCTCCATGATAAAATTGTCTCTGAGGTGAGTATATTTGCTAATGACACCACAACAGGCACAAGGAGCAAACAAGTGAACACATATCTAAGGAAATGGCAGAAACACTAGAGGAAGACCTCCAATCTGTAGTGGAATGAGGACAAAAATGGATGGTCACATTCAATGCTGCTAAGACTAAGCTCATTTCCTTTAATAATTACATGAAACCTTCTCCACCACCAATAGTTGTGGCTAAAGATACATTACCTGAAAGTACTTCTTTCAAACTCCTCGACTAACAGGGACATGAGTTGAAACAGATACATTGAGAGCATTGCCAGGGCCACTGCAAGGAAGATGGGCTCTCTCTACCATGCTAGAAAGTTACTTATGCCTGAAAGTATCCTGTATTTCTATAATGCCACCATTCGCCAATGTATGGAGTATTGTTGTCACATCTGGGTTGGTGCATCTGCTACTAGTCTTGTTCCTGAACAGGGTTCAAAAGAGAGTCGCCAACTTGATAGGTCCTGAACTGTCATCTAAGCTTTAGCCTCTGTCCCATCGATGAAATGCTGCATCCCTGTCTCTTTTTTACAAGTATTTTAATGGTGGATACTCCAACGAACTACAAGCCTTTATACCCCTCTCGACGTAAATACCCCAACAAACCCAACAAGCAGCAACAAGCTGCAGTGATCCCTAGATGTAAGAAAGCCTTCTACTCTAATAGTTTCTTCCCCAGAACTGCTAGACTTTGGAACTTCCTTTCTGAGTTCCTGCTTTTCCAACTGTACTGACATGCAGAAGTTCAAGTGTAATGTGAACAGACAGCTTGCTGTTCAACTCCCTACATAGTATCCCTGCAACTTATGGTCCCGATGGTAGCACCCTACATCAAAGTGGCACTGTGCCTTGTTTTGGTTGAAAAAATAATAAAAGAAGAATAAAAAAATGTTGGTCCATTTTTTTTTTTCTTTTCTCCTTTTCCCCCTAATGTTGGTCTATTTATTTTTTACTCTCTTTACCTTAATGCTGGTCTATTTTTTTATTTTCCTTTCTTTTCCTTAATGTTGGTCCATTTTTCCTCCTTTTCCTCTCTTTCCCTCATGTTCATACATTTTTTAGTTGAATAGTAATGTAATGTTACATACCGAAGCATTGAGGAAAATCTCCCCTCCCCCCCCCCAAAAAAAAAATTTTAAGGCAACATTTTTTGCAAACCTAAATCATTGTAATAACATTATTTTATTAGTTCAGATGACCCCAAGATAATAAACGCTGTTAGAAATAACAATACTTATATCTATACGTGATGTGTATCTATATTAGCCATTAAAAAATAGCATTCATTTTTCTATTACACTTTTTTCTTTTAATTTTCTTATCATTGTAGTTATCTCATACATTTCAACCAGACGATCATTTTAAGACTGTCTTTTTCAGTGCAATTGTTTGTATTTCTCTTGCACTTGGTTCACCAGGTATATTTGCCAGGTAAGTTTGAAATTCTTTTTCATGGGTCTGGTTGCTCCTATAATTACTGGAATGATGAAGATCTTCCTAAAATTCCAATTTTTCTTTTCATGCCGTATATAAACATTGGTATTTCATTATTGTTTCCCTCTCAACTCTATTTAACTTAGCATCATTGAGGACACTAACTTCTACTAAAGTTACTTCTTATTTTCTTTACTTTCTTTTCATATCACTATGTCAGGTTTGATAGCCTCGTTTTCTAGCTGTAGGAATTGCCTAGACATAGTGGATAGTGTGTGACTCATCTCCGACTGTATATGTATCCCAGGACCTGCTGTTGCATTCAATATTCAACCTTTTACAGATGGTCCAATAAAGATATTCACACACTCCACTGTGTTGCATTGTATACCAACAGAACCTTCACTTTTTGAAAAATTTATCATTTTGTTCTCGTTGGGGATGGGCACCACTTTGTAAACCAGTCTGATTTTAAAAGTTGTGACTTTGTTATCATTTGATCTTGTTAATATATATTGATATATCGATCCGTCGGCTTTGTGCAATAATGCTAATGTAAATGTAACTATATGTATGTATAAGCCGTCATTTACGTCTAAATAGATTAGTGGTGGCTGTGTATTCAGCAAGACCAGTTGATGTAAATTCGAACATTTGTTGCTATTATATTTATGGGCAAATATAGTTTGTCATTAGTTGCGGAAATAAAGTTGCAAACTCCAGATGTGTTTTACATTTTTCCTTCACTTGATTTGTAAAATATATTTCATTTTCTTTCCATATCATTCTACAATACTAAAAGATCAGTCTGAACATACTGACTTTCTAACCCAAAATGAACCAAAAATCGATGTTATTATGTTTTTTCCTTTTTCTGTGTAAAATTCAATCATGTTCTACAAAGCCAAAAATAAAACTAACAATTTCCTATACAAATCAACCAAACCAAACCAAACGCCATGAATAAATATTTGAAGATATAAAGAACTTTAAGCATAAAAACTTTTCCCAAAATTACTGAATTCGATATTAAATAATCCCAAAACAGGTTGAAATGCCATAAAAAACAACAAAAAAAAAACAACCAAACAAGCAACCCAGTAACTGAACAAGTTATGGCCCCAGCACAAATCAACTTTATTTTAGCGAAGACGAAAATAATATCTAATTATGGGCAATAAAATTTATACATCTTCACTTACAAAATTTGTCTTTTATTATAGAGACAAATATTAAAGTGAACAAAGATGGCTTACATGAGTATGCAGATTCTGTAACCTTTATTTCTATAGGAAACACATAAACATCGCATACATATATGCACAGAAATTTTGTTTTATATATAGAAACAGATAACTACATATGAAATGGTTTATATACTCTTTCATATAGTCTATGTGAAAATTAAGCATCGATCTATTTTTGAAAAGAATCGCATCAAATTGAACCAAGTTTACTATTAAAAACGAGAACAATGTTAAAACTGCACAAACACATATTTCAAAATTTCAAATACAGGTTAACTCACGACTAAAAACAATTGTTTCATATAGATGAGGTGTTATCAATCTTCAAAGAGAATGAAAATTCTGATTTTAAACCTCCATCGCCTTGTAACGTTCTGGCATCTCCTTCTGTGGAACTCAACACTTGCCTTTCAATAGATCATTCTAGTGACATGAAGAGAGAAATTTCTGGGTAACAGCTTGACTTAACTGTCATAGTCATTTGAAACAAAAAGATGTCTTTACAAGTTCATATGATGAATGGATGATTAATTTACATATTGACTTTTTAAATTTAATTTTAATTAAACATTTACAAAAATTCATACATTGATATGCATTATCAATAATTTCATGGATATATCTTAACAAAAAATACAGAAGATATTTTAAATTTGGAACGAGCTTGTAAAAGCAGGAGATAAATAAATTTTTATTGTTGAAGTTTGCACCAAAGACGAAATATGTTAATACATAAATAAAAGAGAAGACAAAAGAGTAAATAAAAGACTTGATTTAATCCAGTGTGATTTAGCCGGTCCCATAGAACTAACTTTGCTAACATGTTGAAATATGTAATAACTTTTGACGATTGTTTGGGGCTCACTAATCCTTATTTTCTTAAATCTCAAGAAATTGACTTTCAAATTCAAATCTTTGGTGATGTCTTTATTTATTCATCTTTCCCTTAGGTCCATTTTTGTTACTTTCTCTCAAGTTTTCTTAAGCTTTTCCTTATGAAGTCAACCTGATATCTCAACCTAAGAATCTCATCCATTCTTTTAACATAGACATTCCATCAAATTCTCGTGGTCTATACAAATCTCCCTATACTGTTCAGATTAAATCGGTCTCTGAGGTCGTCAGATCTAAACCTCACATTCCATATGCATCATATCATTTACATATTATTGCTTTTTATGCAACCCATGTTCTCAACTCTCATTGGCCAGGTTTCACTTCCATACATCATGACACTGTGTACAAATGCCCGATAAGATTGTTCCCTTGGTCAACAATGTTAACACTCTGCTAGTTAGTAATGGCCGAAGTTCCCTGAACTTACTCCAACCATTCCTTACTCTGGCAATCACACTAGCATCTGTTCCACCCTGTACTCAATGATATCACTAACATAACAAAACTTCTCAACAATCTCAACAACTTTGTCGGACACAAATATATTTTCTCCACATCTGACTTCTCATTGTCTTACACGTCTTACATGCAAACTGGTGATTCTGTTTGAACCTACCAATGATTCCAACATACTTCTTGCATATCCAATATTTATAAGTATCACAAAAAATGAATTGCACTTCAATCCTTTTCGAAAAATTGAGGAGAGAAACTTTCCATTTTTTGGAAGCTTTTCAAAATTACAACCACTGATCATCACTTTGGTAGCATTTACTTTCAAACCTTTACTTTCTGTGGCATCCTTCAAGTTTTTCACTGAACAAATATTTTACTTAACAAATAGGTCTTCATTATTTTAACTTAACAAAGGGTATTCATTATTTCACAAGCAAGTACTAAATCATTTTCATGCAGCATCTATTCTGGACAATCCGTACAAAACTCTCTTAACAATGTTTCTGTGACACAACTGAAAAGCAATTGATCTAGTACATAACCTTGATATACTTCTACTTTAACACATCACAGCTCTCACTAAATGTGATGTTAATTCTAACATGACGTTGAGCATTTGTATACATTAATTAAATAAACTTCAGTAACCACTCTTTTGATCCTAGCTTACACAAACCCCATCAGATAACATCTCTTGGCACTCTATTAAAAGCTTTCTCTAGATCCACAAAAACAAAATACAGGTTCTTCTTCTTACCAAGGTAGTTCTCTTGCATTTGTCTCATGTTAAATCTATCTATCTATATATCTATAAAAGTGGAAGTATCTTTCTGTCTGTCTGTCTGTCTGTCTCTGAGTGTGTCTGTGTGTCTGTCTGTGTACATTTCCTTACGCAATAACTCTGTCAATTTTCAGTCTACAGACTCAAAATTTGATATACAGGGTACTGAGACTTGGGAAAATCTTTGTAATCCGTTTTCGGTTAGAAATTTGGCTGTTAAGAGGTCAAAGTTCAACGATTTGACCTTTGAGAACTCTACCCAACTCCTCCGACAATTTTGGGTATAAACAGTAGAAATTTTAGATATAGGTTCCTTGAACATGGATCTAACTGAATAACTTGATTTGAGCCTAAAACAATAAATATTTAGGGGTCATAATAGGGGTCAAAGTTTAAAAAAATTTTACCTCTGCGGTCTCTACCAAATTACTCAGACAATTTCTGGTCTAAACATTTGAAATTTGACATAAAGGGTATTCAGAAATAGGGCAAGCTTTTTAATCGGTTTGGGTCGAAAATTTGAGCTCCCAATATATAAATGTATGTATGTATGTTTTCATGTCTGCTTCAAACTTTCGACAGAGGCGACGGATTTTCACAAGATCAGTATCGTTTTGAAGCTCGACCTTTCAGACGACAAATACCGAAAAATTTGGCTAAAAACATTAATTTCTTCACCCTCAACTGGGCACTTTTCAACAGGGAGGGGTCGCTTTTTTCGCCGATATTTTCGAAAGCCATCCCTCTTTTCGATTGTCTAGCCTCAATTTAAACCTACATCACTTCCGGTTTGCCGGTGGTCATAACAGCAAAGACACCACGTTTTTTCCCCGGTCTTTTCCTCTTTCGTGGTGCAGGTTTGAGCCTGCCTTCCTACTACCACTTTTTTTTTTTTTTTGCTCAATACACACCTCCAAACACCCGGGAAACGCCGGGCACCCATGCTAGTATATGTATAAAAATGAAAATGTGTGTGTGTGTGTGTGTGTGTCTTTTTGTCTGTCTGTCTGTCTGTCTGTCTGTCTGTCTGTGTACACTTCCCTACGCAATAACTTTCGGTATACAGATTCAAGATTCGACATAAGGGATATTGAAATTTGGGAAAATCTTTTTAATCGGTTTTCGCCTAGAAATTTGGCTGTTAAGGGGTCAAAGTTCAACGATTTGACCTTTGATAACTCTACCAAACTCCTCCGACAATTTTGGGTCTAAACACTTGAAATTTTAGATATAGGTTACTTGGTCATGGATCTAACTTTATAATTTGATTTGAGACCAAAACAATAACTGTTATAAGGGGTCAAAATTAGGGTCAAAGTTTTAAAAAATTGACCTCTGCGCTCTCTACAAAATTACTCAGCCAATTTTTCGTCTAAACATTTGAAATTTTACATTAAGTGTATTGAGACATAGGGCAAGTTTTTAATCATTTTCTTTTCTGAGAATTTTGCTGCCAAGGGGTACGTTCAAAAGATTTTACCTTTGCAGTCTCTAGCAAACTATTAAGTCAATTCTTATTGAATACTCAATTATTCTCTCAATCACTTTAGGAACTTGATCCATCAACTTTAAACCTTTGTAATTAATTCTACGTTGTGATTGTAACAAATCACAAAGTTCCCAGTTTTTTGCAATAACCTCTTTTATGATTTCATTTGTCAAGTTTGTGATCATCTCAGTGCCTGTTTCATCCGCAGCCTACAACATTCCTGTAACAACGCTTGAGGGTTCTCCAACTTTAATATTCTTACTCACAGCTTCCATTTTTTTTTTTCTCAATTCTTGTGGCTTGATCAAATGATCAAGATTTTCATGGTTTCATTAAAACTCGATATGCAACAATTTCTCTTTGTGACATTTCCAAGCATCTTTCTTGTTCTGTTGCTTCTAACATTCCAATGTCAATTTAAATGTACTTCTTGCCAACAATATCTACATTTGTCTTTACTATTTGTTTAGAATACTTGGTTCTTTTGTTCATCCCTTTGTGGATATCTGATAATCTGGCATTCATAGCCTCCCACTTGTTTTTTTTTTTAATTGCTCTTCTTGCTTTCCTCTTGATCTTTTCTTATCCATTCATCAAACCTAATCCACTAATTCTTTCATTTTCAATTTTCTTTGATACACTTCTCAATTTCCTTATTCCACTACAATGTCACCCTATGCATTTGGATCCCTTCTGTCCACCAATAAGTCCGGTCTGGAACATTTTACAAGTAAAATAATATTATTGGTTGACTTGTGTATTGTGAATTTCTTCACGCATGCGCATTAGTAGTAGCTGCTTCTAAATCATAAGGAGAGATAACGGACCTGGCAACAAATTTGATGTACGTGTTCGATTCCAGATCAGGAGTAAAGGTCAAGCCTAGAAGTTTGTCAAAACATGAGGCCTCCCCAAAACGAGAGCCATTCATTTGAATTGATGCTAGATGAGGATCAGTGTTGATGATGTAAAGATAAAAGCTTGGTTTTAGATGCATTAAAAGTAACCAGCCACTTCTTTCCCCATTGCACCACATGCTCAAGATCAGAGAGAGAGAGAGAGAGAGAGAGAGAGAGAGAGAGAATAGGAGAGAACTTGGTCGTTTACGGTCTTAGATGTGCTACCATAGATGGTAGTGTCATCAGCATAAATGTCTACGAACGATGTAAGGATGTGACCTGGAAGATCATCACTGTAGATCAGGAAGAGAGTTGGGCCCAGGATGGATTAATGATTAAAACAAATTACGCAAGTCTTTATTAAAAATAACCTTTCTGCCAGACTTTGTACGGATCAGTTGTATGGAGTGTGCTTGCTTTGGTGCTTTCTGTTAAGTTTCTGGCTGTTGTATAATTTTGTAACTCGTATTAATTTTGTAATAGTTTTTTGTTTGGTTTTGTTTTGTTTTTTTACAATAATTCGTGTTGAATACTCATAAACATTTAAGATAACGTTTTATTTTATTTTATTCATAACTTACTAAATTAACTTTAAATTATAGAAATAAAAATCAAAAAGGTGTAAATATGAGGTTCAGGACTGGAAGCTGGAGTTCAAATGGTTTTTTATTCATTCCTGCTTTGCTAGCTAATCAGTAGACAATCATAAAAAAAATTTAAATCTATTATTTTTAATTTATCATAAACTTTCGATAGTTGCACTCATAAAATATAATTAAGCAACTTTACTACCAAATAAAATTTGAATAAAATATCCAAGTGGTAGTATAAGAAAATGATCCGTATAATAATGCCACCGAAAATCGTAAAAACTTGTGTGAGCAGGTAAATAAGAAAAAATTTGCCTGTTGTTCAACTTATTCTATTTCTTCAAACAGGTAAAGAAAGAAACTCATAAAACGGTTGCGCATGTATTGTGCAACAAAGTCAATAGAAAATTGTAAGCGATTAAATTACTAGAAAGACTAAATCTGTGAAAGATAGGTTGGGGTAGGTGGGGGAAGAGCATCAAAAGAAACGTGCGTATACATTTACACAGTAAATACATCAGGAGCTTTTTTTTTTAAATCAAGTAGGTGTATGATCTACTTCAATTCTATCAATAGAGAAGGTACAGGCGGTGCTGTTGGTGTGGCTGCTGTTGCTAATATTGGCTGTGGCAATGGAGATGGTGGTGTTACTTGTGGTAATAGTGTTGTTGGTAGTGGTGGTATTAGTGTCTCTGTTTGTTTTACAGTTGGTAGTGCTAACAATAGTGTTAGTGGTGATGGTGTGTTTGCTGCTAACAATGGTGGTGGTGATGGTGGCAATACCTGTGATGGCCTTTATTGGTGTTGTGTGTGATGATGGTAGTGGTAGTACTAGTGCCTTTGCTGGTGTTATCTTTGATAGTGATGATGGTAGCAATATCTTTGGTGGTGCCGATTTTGTTAGTAATGATGGTGGTGGTGGTGTTACCAATGTTAGTGATGGAATTACTCAGGATGGTGTTGGTTGCAGTGTTAGCTGTAGTAACATTATCTGTAGTACTCGAAATAGGCAGTATTAGTGTATCTGCTGATGTTACCGATTGTGGTAGTCTTACTAGTCGTGGTGGTAGCATTATCTGTGGTGGTGGTGGTGATGGTGGTCATGATGGCCTTACGGTAATAGTGTAGTATTGGTGCTATGTGTTGGTGATGTCCGCACCTGACCAGAATTGTTGGAGAAGTGACCATATTTGGCATTTTAAAAAATTTTTTTTTACATAGGAGCCACCACTTATTAAGGCCCAGAGGCCACTCGAGGATAAGGGTTAAAGAGTGTACAGTAGTCAATGGGACAATATCATAGGAATTGTTCATAGTGTAAATTGTGTAAATTTAATTACTTAAGGAGAACAGTTCATCAAGAACTTGTTTATGTTGCACTTGAAGACAACCATATTGTAATCAGCTAGAAAGCAGGCAAATGGAAGACAGTTCCACAGGTGAGCAGTTCTAAGAAAGAAGCTTTATTCATGGAATCTATGTTGAGGTTTAAGCACAGATAAAGAGTGGGGAAAATTATGAATAGTATTTTCAGCTAGACGAGTGTTTCTTGTGAAAGTTTGGAGATGGGGGACCATAGATTGGAGCTCAGAGAGCACTTGCCATGAAAATAACGATAAAGCAGAGACAAACTCGCAATGTCTCTTCTGTGAGAAAGAGGTCGCAGGACATCTCCTACTTGGCTACAAAGTCTATTCTGAACTCTGGCAAGGCAGGATAAGATCTTTGTAGCAACTCCTGCCCAGATGTGGTAAGGATACTCCATCCTTGGACATACCTGGCTCTTATATAGGTAGAGAATTGCATCAGTAGTGAGACATCTACTGGATCGATAGAATGATCCCACCATTTTTCCAGCGACCTTGGCAATGGATTTGATGTACGTGTTCCATTTCAGATCAGGAGTAAAGGTCAAGCCCATAAGCTTGTAAAAACATGGAACCTCTCCAAGACGAGACCCATTCATTTCAATTGATGCCAGATGGGAATCAGAACGTTGATGATGTAAAGATAGAAGTTTGCTTTCCTTCCTCATTGTACCATGTGCTCAAGATCAGAAAAGAGAGCCCTTTATGGCCTTTGATGTGCTACCATAGATGGTAGTGTTGTCAGCATAAATGTCTACGAATAATCTAAGGATGTGATTTGAAAGATCATTGATGTTGAGAGTTGGACCCAGGATTGAACGCTGAGGGACCTCAGCATTAATACTATGGGTTTCTGATTTCTGCCCATCAACCACTACTTCTAAGAACCTATCAGAGAGAAATGATTTAATAACTGAGAAGACATTTCCAGCTATACCATAGCTGGAGATCTTGTAAAGTAGGCCTTTATGCCATACTCTATCAAAGGCCTTTAATATGTCAAAAGTAATTGCCCTGGAAAGGAAGTCTTCGTCAAGAGATTTGCTAATTCTATGAGATATGACTGTAAGCACATCTGTTGTAGATCTAGCAGGATGGAAACCATATTGCATGTCACTAAGAAGGTTATTTTTGCTGAGGTGATTGACTACTTCTCTATTTAACACAGATTCAAGCAACTTACTCATGATATACAGGAGACTTATTAGTCTGTACTGAGAGGGAGATGAGTTTTCACCTGAATTCTTAAATACGGGGCATACTCATGAGATTTTCCAGGGTGTTGAAAAGCAATTCTCCTTAAGACAATGCTTAAACAGCTTTGTAAGTATGGGAGCTAGTTCTGGTTGAAGCTTTTTCAGCACTATAATTGGAATGCCATAACTGAAATCAAGGTTTTTGACTAGCTTGGCAACATCACACACAGATATTTGTATGTCACATAGCATGTTTTCTGATATAGGAGGAAATATGGGGGGGGGGGCCTTGGTTGCATAGGATAGAATTAGCTGCAAAGTTCTTGACAGTTTTTTAAACATGGAATGCAGAGGTAGATTTGATATAAATGTATGCCAGCTCTCCCAGTCAGCTATAGAGTATTCATATACTGTACTGAGTGAGGTCATAAGCAATGGAGAAATCTTGACAGAACCTCACCTCATCATCTGTCTTGTTTAAGTGGGTTAACCATTTCACATTGTGAACATTGAAGTCTCCACAGACGTGAATGTTAGCCGAAACAATTACCCACTAATATAGCATCAAGAAGCCCCACCAGAAACTTCTGCATGGTCCAGAATCCATTCACCAAATGGCTATACAGCAGCCCCAGTACCTGCTGATGGGATGGCCTCCTTAGTGGTTAGTCTAAGGTTCAGGTCCCTGACTATCATGTGGATAACGTCAGCCCAGTTAAAACATTTACCCCCAGAACCCTGTATTAGTGACATGGCTACAAGAATAGACTTAGAAACAGAAAATTTCCGACATCTCTGGCGACTGTTCATGCAAAATACTGCCAACCTAGAATACAGCTTTTTTTTCTCCCTTTGTCAGAAAAATCACTCATTAAAATATGAGGACTGAGGGACAAATTAGGAGAAGCGAGAGTAATGGGAGTTGTTCTCCAACTGCAGTGTAATATCCGCACTTAGACCATCATTGTTGGAGAAGTGGTGACTGAACCTAACTTTTAGCAATTGTAGGTTCTGTCTGAATATAAAAATCAATTTTCATATCTGACTCAATTGTTTCTCCACTGCCATATTTTCATTATGTCTAACGAGATTGATCATCCATGCATAAAATACATAAAACCGTTGCAACAGATTGTTATTTTTCATGTTTCTGCTTCACTTACATTTGTCAATAAAAATGTCAAAAATAATATCGATTTTAATCTGCAGACTGAAATGGTGAGGCTTACAATGCGTGTCTGAGATAGGCGTTTTATAGCTGCATTCTCGTCTTTAGTGTAATTCTCACAAAATTTAGGCCAATGTTACTTTCCATTTTCCTCAGTTGTTTCTTGAAGTCTTAAAATGATTTGCTTTCGTATTCTTTGTGTCATTCACACTGAAGACTCAACTTTCAAGCCTCGGAATAGTTCCACTTAAAACTGATTTTTTACTCATAACTTTATTCACAGGTCCTGAAGAAGGTTAGAATTTACATCAGGTAAAACATTGTGATAATAACACTCAAGATGAGAATAGTAATATCAAATAATTTAAATTATACAAATTATCAATCCTCATCTAAAAAGTTCAGAAAGATTTCCACAATTAAATTAACTTTATTTAAGAGTTTCATCAAACAGTATAGGAACCAGAAGGAGTTAGCAACACAAGAACAAAAGATTGCTTCGATTAGCTGGCATGTATTAGATAAATGTAATTAAGTCAAGGTTTTTAGTCTCGAATGGGAATTAATATCCCACAAAAGATTGGATCTTGTCAGGTCTGCATCTTAGTTGAAACTGTTTATATTGGTGTAGAAAACAGAGCTGGGAAAAAATAAGGAAAGGCAGACATGCACATTATGTTTTAAATGCCCAAGTCACGATGCAAATCAGGGCATAACAGCACATGCTCGATGCCATGCGAGAGATTGCATGTAAATATAAGAGAAGGTACATCAGAATCATGTGGTTGTTACAAATCCTTAAATAATGAACGATTTTTTATCGTTTTAATGAAGGAATTTTTGCTTAAAAAAAAATAAAATTAACACTTTTAGAAATAAGTCCAATTTAATATTTTTAATTGCATTAAAATGTAATTTATATTTATTTCAATAACCAAATAGTCTACCCTTGACAAAATAGCTGGCCAAAACATTGAGCGGCTGATATAAAGCAACTTGGGTTAACATTAACTTTAGGGGAATTCTAAACACTATTTTACAACAACTTATCTTTACTTTATATAAAATTAGGTATGCATGTTTGTTTTTATATGTCTATATTAAGGATTCACTATTAAACTAATTAACTAATTATTTAATTATGATTTTTAGAACACAACTGATTGGTGTAAAGTTGGCTAATGTGGGATATATTTAGTTTTATGCAAAAAGGGCACATTTGTGAAATTTGAACAATAGATATTAAAATATCAACTGATAAATATTCTCTAAATTTAAGGTTCTTTGGGGTATTTTGAAAAGTTTTAGGGGCCAAAATATGGGCATAACTTCCCATTAGAAAATTTAAATATTTTGACGGAATTTTGGGATCGTTGCCAACATCCGTTTTCCAAGGTAACAAATTGAAAAAGAAAAAAAAACATATAAATCAAATTTTACGGAAATGGGGAACTAAAGAAAAGTGCAAATAAAAGATAGACTCGAAAGGTAATTAAATTGATCCAAATTTTATTAAAAGAAATAAAATATTAAGGTTGCTTTTATTTTCCAAAGCTAGGGTAAAACCCCTTAAGTAAACATGTAAATTTAAAACAATTTAAATTATAAAAAAAAGGGATAAACAAACAGAACAGACAAGAAAAAAGGGTTTCTAACAGAGAGACAATCTTAAACAACTTTTTATCAATTCGAGCGATAAAGACATCTTCTCGGCCCGAAAAGACAAATGACAATTTCAGGGGGAAACAGGGAATATCTTCATTTTTTCCAACTTTTTTTCAGTTTTCTGTTTTTGCATGCTTCTTTCTTTTAACATCTTTGTTCAAAGTTCCCTTTTCTCAAAGTCTTTCTTTTAAAATATTACCTTCAAAGGCATGAAATTATGGCGTGCTAGCCCAACAGTAATGTAAACAAAACAAGACAAAAACGTTTTATAAAAGGTCTTTTCTCTCAAAAGGGGAATTCCTGTTAAATCACTTGGGCTTAAGAGTTCTCAGACTCTTGACTCTTCTTTGAAGTTGCTTGAATAGGCTGAAATTCCTTAATTCAATGGAATAGTTGTATGTCTTCTTTTTGTCCAAAAAGGGTTTTGTCCTCGAATAGGAATCACAAACAAATAAACTCCATTTGGTATTTAATAGGAGAAAAGGGGTAAAATATTTCTTCCTTTGTGAAGATACGTTTAAATTCAAAGGAGAATAAAAGCCGCTACTGTCACTATGCAAAAGTGTACAAATAAAATATTTTTAACGTCTATATTACCAGACGGAGCAGAGAATTTCATGTCTTCCCTCCACTGGAAAATAACAGAAAATCACTACCCCCCCACCCCGCACTACAGGGAAGAGAGGTTATTAGTAGTCAGGCCACAAGAAAAGGGGTTAATAGTCGTCATGATACAAGCAAAAGGAGGGGGGGGCTGCTGTTGCTGCTGCTGCTGCTGATGATGATGATGATGATGATGATGATGATGATGATGATGATGAGCGGCGGTGGGGGCAGAGGGCAAGCGACCTGAGAAAGGTAGGTCAACAGAGTGTATCCCTTCCACCAAATACCAGACTGCCGATTATGTATAAAAACAAAAATAAACAAAAAATATTCCTTCATCAAAATTTTAACAATTACAGATTTGCATCAAATTATGTAAAATTTGTGAGAAATTCCACATTCAACTGCCATGTTTCTTTTAGGCCACCTACACAGTTTCGTAGGCGGTCTGTGATTGGTTTAAATTTGAATGTGTCAGGTGATTTGACTTGGTGCCTTTTTTTGTATTCATGCGTTTATTTTTCAGTCTGAGAAAGAACATGGAACGATACAGACTCAAACCAATGGTTCCCTCACTAGGGAGCCAAGACAATTCCTTCATGGACACCAAACAGTCGGTGAATGAAGAACTCATCTCTACAAGCAGAGACATCGTATTTTGCTGAACCTATTGAAATCAAGGAAGACATTTGGAGAGGACTAGGACATATATAAATCCTAATTCCGTTACAAAAGAAAATAAGGAAACGAATGAAATGAAGGAAACAAAAACTCAATTGCTGGATAAAACGAACGTGTCGTTTATTTACTGTTGAAGAATGAATGTTTTAGGTATAACATGTGTTCATGTCCGCACGTGGAAAGAGAAGTTAGCAATGTAGTGGAAGTGGGAATGACAGTCCAGCGTGTAGACAAAGAAAAAGATAGAGGGTTGACATCAATAAAGCTGTGCGCCATGTTAGCAGTCAGCTACGTGAAGGTATTCTCAAGCACAAGTTGTATATATATATAGAGAAAAAGTGAGAATGTCAATCCAGTTCATGGAGAGAGAAAGCGTATAAGGTGTACGTACTGCCTGTTAACTCTTGTCCCACGCATAGTAGCAGGTGGCGTGAGGCGCACACACTTGCCGAAACAGCGGCAGCTGGTCCATAGACCACTCAGCTCGGAAGGCGAGTTGGAAAAGGGTAGGAAACAGCTTGTCTCTTGCTTTTATAGTTGTTTCCGGTGGTCCATTGCGTATGTGTGGATTTCCTTCAAAGGGGAAGTGACATTGCCCATGTGTGCGTACATGTGCGTGTACATGTGTGTACGTTAGCGTGTGTGTGTATACACATGAATGTGAGTGTATGTACGCGAATGTGAATATATGTACACGTGTGGACGTGCGCGCGTATGTTTGTGTGCACGTATGTATATGACAAGTAATATAGCTTGAGATGTGAGCACGTGTTTTTGTGTGAGACTAGAAAAGGCTCGCGCAATACTCCCCTTCCCAGAAAAAAAAAATATGCAGTGTATATATATATATATATATATATATATATATATATATATATATATATTTTTTTGTAAGTAATGTTTTCGGCAATTGACTTTTCCTCCTGTTTTTTTGCTGTGTGGTTGTTTAAAAAAAAAACGTCAAAAACGGAGAGTGTTCGTAAAAAAAAGTATTTACTTATGCGTGGAAAAGGCGTTTACTCTTTTTTTAGGCTGACATTTGTTTGTTTGGTTTCATTTGTGCTGACACATGCAACGAGTTGCTTGGACAATGAAGTGAATTGTACGTTTGGAAGGAAAATTTTTGTTTCGTGTTGACGTCGTGTGTCAAGTTGACGGTGTCTTCACAAGTGGTTCTGCGGTAGTGTGTACATTGTTTGTACGAGTGCTAGTTGCACATTCGTTCGTGTTGAATGGTAATTGTGGTTACCGGCTGTCAACGTAACTTCCAAGTTGTGAGTTTATCAGCGTGCGTGGTGTATCTCAACTCGTATTGTTGATTCAACTTCTGTTCCTATGTGTTGATAGGGATGTCCTGTAATTGTTTCTTTGTTGTTGCGTCTGCTGTGCGGGAGAGAATGTGTATAGGCCTATGTGATTTTGCTCTTCGCGTTTGTTGCAGGGTAATGTCAGGAAACCGTGAAAAATGTTTGTTGAGCTCGAATTTTTCTTTATATTCGATATGAAGTCGACAGCTCCGTGTCTATTTTTCTGCCGAGTCTGACGAGGGGTTTCGTCATTGTAGTTCGTTGAGGTCTTGTCAGTAGTAGTTCACTTGTTTTTCTTTGTTGAAATATTCGTTTTTTTTCTTTATCAAATAAAACGCGCGTCTCGCTCAAAACAATTTCAAAAAGGTAGGGTCACCATGCTTGTTCGTTTCACGTCTCGTCGTGGTCTCTAGTTTATGGTGGACTTGTGGTTATAGGAGGAAATGCGTGTTCCTCTCGCGTTCGGGTGTTGCCAATTTGTGGTGGTGGTGAAAAATAGGGAAAATGAATTGAATTGAGAAAGAGACGAACTACGTGTTAAATTGAATTAAACGAACTAGTATTTATTTCGTGAAGAAACAATTGAAAGAAAAGGGTACAACACGTGTTTAGTTTGGCGTGCGTCTCTCGCTGTTAACTGGTGAGAGGGAAAGTCTATTGTTGTAGAGAGAGTGAGGGTGTGTGTGTATGAGTGTTTCGTTCAAACGCATCCATTTCATTTTTAAATAACAGGGTCACCATCATTTGTAGAGGACTAGGATATATAAATCCTAATTCCGTTACAAAAGAAAATAAGGAAACGAATGGAATGAAGGAAACAAAAACTCAATTGCTGGATAAAACGAACGTGTCGTTTATTTACTTTTGAAGAATGAATGTTTTAGGTATAGCATGTGTTCATGTCCGCACGTGGAAAGAGAAGTGAGCAATGTAGTGGAAGTGGGAATGACAGTCCAGCGTGTAGACAAAGAAAAAGATAGAGGGTTGACATCAATAAAGCTGTGCGCCATGTTAGCAGTCAGCTACGCGAAGGTATTCTCAGGCACAAGTTGTATATATATAGAGAGAAAGAGTGAGAATGTCAATCCAGTTCATGGAGAGAGAAAGCGTATAAGGTGTACGTACTGCCTGTTAATTCTTGTCCCATGCATAGTAGCGGGTGGTGTGAGGCGAGTGGGCGCTTGCCGAAACGGCGGTGGCTGGTCCGTAGACCACTCAGCTCGGAAGGCGAGTTGGAAAAGGGAAGAAAACAGCTTGTCTCTTGCTTTTATAGTTGTTTCCGGTGGTCTTTTGTGCATGTGTGGATTTCCTTCAAAGGAGAAGTGACGTTGCACATGTGTGCGTACGTCTGCACGTACATGTGTGTATGTTAGCGTGTGTGTGTGTATACACGTGAATGTGAGTGTATGTACGCGAACGTGAATATATGTATGTGTGTGGACATGGGTGCGTATGTTTGTGTGCGCGTATGTATATGACAAGTAATATAGCTTGAGATGTGAACACGTGTTTTTGTGTGAGACTAGAAAAGGTTCGCGCACATTCTACTACTGTTCGGCATGTTATTATTCCGATTATTGGAACTTATCTTATTTCTTCTTGAGGCCCATGGGGCTCACATTATGCCTGATTATAGGCGCCAGCATTCCCACCATGTTCTCCAGGATTTTTATGGATCCTTCCAAAAGAACAATGAACTAACATTCCAACAATAGGAATTCATACTAAAGGCTCCATGCGTATGGGAGGCAAATCAGGCCACCATTTTGCAAAGGACTTACCAGAACCAAAGAACTTTCACTGCTGTTACATTGTGAATAAATTTTGAGCTTAAAGGTATGGCTTTTTTTTTGTGGAATTCATTTGCTTCTGCAGGGAGGAAAATGAGAAACGTGAGAAAGAAATTTCTAACAGATTCTCCGAATTTCAATTTCTTCTTAAGACGCTTTCAGTTTAAGTTTTAGATAATTTTTATAATCAAAATCATGAAATGAATTTTGATCAAACTTGGAATATTGTACCTTGATTTTAATCTTTGTAAGAGGGCATAAAAGTGGTGCAAAACTGTTTTGTTCAGAGAATTAATTTCATCCGTCCTATGACGAGTATTCTTCTAGTGTTTTTGTTCACCGATGGTTATGTGCGTTTAATTCTTGATTTATTCGGTTTCCTTAAAAGAACTTGTAAATGAATGTTGTTTAATGTGCAAATAAATTGTTACGCTAAAAAACTTTAAAGGCAGTACTTAATCAGGTAGTACTTAAAAGCTCATAGCACCTCTTTTAGTCAAGTTGAATTTTTACCCCCCAAGTCGTCGTTGACCTAGACGACGGCTCTTCTCAACAACTTTTAAGCCAACATGCTCAAAAAAAAAAAAAAAAAAAGAAGGAAAAAAGAAAAAGAAAGAAAAAACTTACTTGGAAGAACAACGAATCTTTGTCTCTGTGACTTGAGAACTCTATAGATACGATTTTGTTTATTTCTTCCCTCCCGTTACCATTTCCTTATTTTTCTTTTCTCCGTCTTTATTTATTTATTTTTGTTGTTATTGTTTATTTTTTCTTGTTCTTATTTTCTTTTTCTTCTTTTCTGATCTCTTTGCTTGTTTATTCTTGTCAAAATGATTAAATCACAAAATAGCGGAGTTAGTTTAGTAGAATGAGTTCACGGTTTTTATTCTCTTACCCTTCAAGAATTTGAAGGTATTTATTAGCTTAATTAAACTAGCGACACTATCGACCACGGCCAAAATCTGGGTAATTTGAGGGGGGTTGCAATAAGGACCATGCAAGTTTTTGCCAATGACCAAAAACCGGACTTTTTAAGACCGAAACCGATCAGACACGTTTTCCATCATTCATCTCCGTCGCTACGGACGAAATTCCCGCTTCTAAGTAATCATGGCTTCGAATGTTTCAGTCGTACGAAAACGTCGGAAATCCCAAAACTCAACGTCAAAGGTAGTGGATTAACGCCAGAGAAACCCTTAGGGTCTCGGTCTGCAGCTGACGATGAGGCTAACAACACCGATGTTATCCATCATATTTCTAATGGCTTCGGGCATGGATTTTTAAGAAAGACCGCGGGGAAACAAACCAAAAACGCACGAAATTCTCTGGTAAGAAATTTAAACATTTTCTTTTTATTTTAGATTCCCATATCTTTTGCCACTTTTTAATGTTGTTCTCTCTCTCTCTTTCTCTCTCTCTCTCTCTCTCTCTCTCTCTCTCTCTCTCTCTCAAATTTTAGATTACATTTTAATGGCAGCAAACATTTTAGCAATAGATTTTTGGGTTTGAATGGAAAATTCAAAATGGCGGCCGACTCTCTCTTAAACACGGTAAGTTCGGGAAAAGGTGTTATAAATAATAAACTAGACAAAATACTATTTAAAAAAAAACACCGAATATATGTCAACAACCTATGTCACGATTGTCACGGTAATATATATTGAGCGAATTTCTAACAGTATTTTGTCTAGTTTATTATTTATAACACCTTTTCCCGAACTTACCGTGTTTAAGAGAGAGTCGACCGCCATTTTGAATTTTCCAATACATCGGTAAACACTGTATGTTTTTCAAGCTGAATAAACATGTTAAATTGAATAAAAACACGTGAATTATATCCAGTTTGGTAGAAAAGTAACTTATCTTGCCTTTGATAACATTTGTTTGTTATATATTTGTTTTTTGACAACTTTTTCGAATCTATGTGTACAGTAATACAAACCCTTTTTTTACTAAAAACAATAACAGTTGTTTTACTCGATGGCTTTCCGTAATTTTTGGATATATTACTATTTTCGACATGGCAATTAAGTACGCAATATTGTTTTGGTAAATGTTTATTTTAACTGTAGCACTCACTACGCCGACCATTCTGGTTTGTGTTTTTAAGGGTTATAGAGGTCGCTGAAAACGAATCTAGCATTTAAACCCGTCGAAAATTTACCGTTTGCATGGATCCTGGGACTGTTTTGCACCATTTCACCGCCTTTGTTAGCGCCTTTCTTCCATGATGCGTTCGCGCGCACGCGCGTAGTAAAGTGACTTGTCACATCGCAAAGGAATATTTAGCTGACATTTTAAATAAGAACATTTTCTCCCCCAAAAAGGTAGTTCATTTTTTGTGTTGTTACGTAATTTTTAATGCTTTATAATTGATAAAAAAAAATTCAGTTTTCAAGAGCGGTTTACAAAAACATGTTTTTCGTTCTTTTTTTAGAGAGAGGTATTCAATTATAGAACTTGTATTTTTTTTTTTTTTTTTACATGGGAGTCACCACTTATCAAGGCCCGGAGGCCACTCAGGGATAAGGGTTATTGCGTGTACAGTAATCAATGAGATAGTATTGTAGTAATCATTAGTATTGGGGGTTTTGATAGAGTGTCTTACTTAAGGGGGCGGTTTGTCAGGAGTTTGTTTATGTTGGACTTGAAGACGTCCAAGTTGTAGTCAGGTGAGAAACAGGCAAGCGGCAGAGAGTTCCACTGCCGTGCAGTTCTAAGAAAGAAGCTTTGCTCATGGAATCTACGTTTGGATTTAGGCACAGATAGAGAGTGGGGAAAATATTGACAGTAGCTTCAGCCAGACGGGTGTTTCTCGTGAAAGATTGGCGACGGGAGACGAGGGATTTGAGCTCAAACTAGCACCTGCCATGGAAATAACGATAAAACAAAGACAGGCTCGCAACGTCTCTTCTGTGGGAGAGAGGTTGGAAGGAAGAGAAAAGGGCATCCCCCACTAAACCACAAAGTCTATTTTGTACTCTGTCAAGGCAGGATAGGCTGTTTTTAGCAGCTCCTGCCCAGATGTGACAGCAGTACTCCATCCTTGGACGTACTTGGCTTTTATACAGATACTTAGTAGTAGTGAGATATCTTCTGGAGCTGTAGAAGGATCCCACCATTTTCCCAGCGTCCCTGGCAACAGATTTGATGTACGTGTTCCATTTCAGATCAAGAATAAAGGTCAAACCCAGAAGCTTGTCAAAACATGGAGCCTCCGCAAGACGAGAGCCATCCATTTCAATTGATGCCAGATGAGGATCAAAGCGTTGATGATGTAAAGATAGAAGCTTGGTTTTGGATGCATTTAAAGTGACCAGCCACCTCTCCCCCCATTGTACCACGCGCTCAAGATCAGAGGAGAGGGAATTAGAGAGAGCTTTGTCATTTACGGCCTTTGATGTGTTGCCATAGATGGTCGTGTCATCAGCATAGATGTCAACGAATGATTTAAGTATATGTTTTGGGAGATCATTGATGTAGATCAGGAAGAGAGTTGGGCCCAGGATGGACCCCAGGGGACACCAGCATTAATACTGTGGGCCTCTGATATCTGCCCATCAACCACTACTCTTATGAACCTATCAGAGAGAAATGATTTAATGATTGAGAAAACATTTCCAGTAATACCGTAGCTGGAAATCTTATGCCATACCTTATTGAAGGCCTTTGATATGTCAAGAGCAATTGCCCTGGAAAGGAAACCTTTGTCAAGAGATTCACTAATCCTATGTAATGTAACCGTTAGCACATCTGCTGTAGATCTTGCAGAGCGGAAACCATATTGTGTGTCACTAAGAAGGTTGTTTCTGTTGAGGTGGTTGACTACTTCTTTATTTAAAAGATTTCAACAACTGACTCATGACACACAGGAGACTTATTGGTCTGTACTAAGAGGGAGATGACTTTTCACCTGAATTCTTAAATACAGGGCATACTGATGAGGTTTTCCAGAGTGTTGGAAAGCACTTCTCCTTAAGGCAACCCTTAAACAGTTTTGTAAGTATCGGGGCAAGTTCTGGTTAGAGCTTTTTCAGCACTATAACTGGAATGCCATCAGAGCCAGTTGCTTTACTGGAATCAAGGTTCTTGATTAGCTTGGCGACCTCATGCACAGATATTTGTATGTTGCATAGCATGTTGTCTGTTATAGGAGGAAATACAGGGAGTTGATGGTCATTGTCGCATAGGGTAGAATTAGCTGCAAAGTTCTTGGCAAATAGTCTGGCCTTGTCTGATGCTGACGAGATGACCTCAGGTTCATTGATGATAGTTTGGATAGAACGCACGCTTCTGTTCAAGATCCTGTTTGCTATTTCACAGAACTGGTGGGAACCAAGCCGCTGCTCAGCTACTTTGGATTTAACAGACTGAGCATATAGCTCTCTTGCATGTTTTATTACTCTTTTACAGTGGTTGCTGGCAGTCCTGAAAGCAGCTTTAGTCTCAGTACATCTATTACGTTGGTAGCTATGGAAAAAGTGATTTCTGTGCGCGATGGCAGCAGCACATTCAGGGGAGAACCATGGCTGGCTGTTAGGTTTTTGTTGGAATATTTTGGATGGTATGAATTGGTCTATGCCTACAATTAACCATTCGGTCAGGTCTGATACTAGGACACATCCTTTTTAAACATGGAATGCAGGGGTAGGTCAGATATGAATATACGGAAGCTATCCCAGTCAGCCATAGAGTATGGATATACAGTATGGTGGAGAGGTACGTCTGAAGACTTATTACATTCCATTTTTATCTTAACTGCTACAACAGAGTGGTCAGAGGATCCCAGAGGAGATAGAATAGAACATGAACACAGCTCAGGGGAAGTTGTGAGGAAAAGGTCTAGAAGGCTTGCATATTGACTGGGTGTATCGGGCACACGGGTGGGTTCGTGAACAATCTGAGCGAGGTCATAGGCAATGGAAAAATCATGACAAAACCTCCCCTCGTCATTGGTTTTATTTGAGTTGGTCAGCCATTCCACATTATGGACATTGAAGTCACCGCAAATGTGAATGTTAGCCGAAGGATGAGCAGACAGGATGTGGTCAATTTTCTCAGATATGCTCTTAAAGATAGTAACCCCACTGTTGATGGGGTGATAGAGGGCAAATATAAATGCAGTGGTGTAAGCTTGTTAATGTCCCATCCTAGTTACCCGGCCCAAGGACAGACTGATGATCTCCCCTTGTATTGGAGAAGGGCCGCTAGAGTTCGGAGGGAAAACAGATTGTTCCAGACTTCTCTTCGAGACAAGTCGCACACGTCGGTACTCTGAATAAACATCTTTTCCATTTACCACATCATTGTCTGGATATTATTTATTTCACTTTAACATCTGGTAGCAGAGCGAAATGAAATGAGTTCCAGAATATTTGAACCACCAAATTAAACCCGGAATTTTACGATTCATGGAAAAGAGAAATCCAACTATGGCAGTTAGCTACAAATATTCCGCCCTCTCGTCAGGCGCCGGCCGTATTTTTGTCCCTCACGGGACAAGCTTGGACAGCTGTATTAGAAATGGACATCTCATTACTAAATGCCGAGGAAGGAATGGACAATCTCGTTGAAAAACTGGATACACTTTTTATGGAAGACAAAAACCAATCTGCATTTATTTGTTAAGAGAATTTCGAAAATTACCATCGTGAACCCGACACTTCCATAAATGACTATTTGATTGAATTCAACCGACACGTGGCGAAACTCAGAGAATTTCAAATACTTTTACCTTAACCAGTCCTGGCTTATCACGCCCTTAAATCTGCCAATCTCAGCCCCGAAAATGAGAGATTAATTAGAGCAACAATAAATAACCTCACCCTAAACGATATGGCTACGCAATTAAAAAAAATCACTCGTGGAAATGTAACCCCTACCAAATCCTCTTATCAGCGATCCATGTGTGTCAAAAAAGAAATAGACAATGTTGCTTACAGCGTGTCTGCTGATGGTGGCGGTGGCCTCACTTACAGTCAGGTGGACACACATACACAGAACGACGAAATCCTATATGCACGACGTTATCACAAGCCTTCCCCTTTACCCGCCGGCGATAGCAACAGTAATAAGAAAAAGTGGTCTCACGATAATTTTAACCGACGTTCAAATCGAAAAATCTCGAATAATTGTTACATTTGTGATTGCAAATTTCACTTTGCCAACAAGTGTCCCTATTCCAAAAATAATTACCACACACAAGAAAGCATGGTATTTTTAAATGAGTATAAAAACGACCGCCATGATGTAAACGAGAACTGTGAAGAAATCGCCAATATAGTGTTGCTCAACCAAGAGAAAGTTGACAATACGCTTCTTGGTCAGACAATAAACTCTGCCATCTTGGATTCAGGAGCGAGTGCCACCGTATGCGGAAAGAAATGGCTAGAGTGTTTTCTTGAAACTTTGCCTGAGGATTCAAAAAAACGAAATTCCCTACGAAGAAGGCACAAAGTCCTTCAAATTCGGTGACGGCATTAAAATAAAATCACTCAAAAGTGTAACTCTACCATGTATCATTGCTAAAATGAACATTAAAATAACAAGTGATGTTGTTGATGCTGATATTCCTCTAAGCAAAACCGCAATGGAAAGGATGCAGACGACCCTCAACTTTAATGATGACAAAGCAGAAATGTTTGGCAAAAGAATAAAATTAATGTGCACCACTTCTGGCCACTACCACATCCCTATATCCAGACCTCTACCGGACTGGGGTAAGTTACAATATATTTTATTTCTAAACAATATAAATAAAAAAGGCAAAGAAGAAAAATTGAAAATTGCCACCAAATTACATCGACAATTCAGCCACCCCAGTGCACAAAAACTATGTGATCTTGTCAGAAGTGCTTGTTTAAAAGATGCTGAATTTATGGACATCTTAAGGAAACTCCCTCTTACCTGTCAGACCTGCATCAGGTATAAAAAGTCTGCACCTCGACCTGTTGTAGGATTTCCCTTGGGAACTTATTTCAACCAGACTGTAGCCATGGACATAAAGGAAATTAATGGACATAAAGTACTACACCTGGTTGACCATGCAACAAGATATAGTGTTGCTGTCCGACTTACAGGTAAGGAAAGTTCTGATATCCTTAATGCCATCTTCAAACACTGGATTGCATATTTTGGTGCCTCAGGAGCCTTCCTTACTGATAATGGCAAAGAATTTGACAATCAATTCTTCCGAGACATGGCTCAAAACCTGAATATTGTAGTCCGTACCACTGCCGCACAATCTCCTTGGAGTAATGGATTAAATGAAAGGCACAATGGCGTTCTGGGAGAAATGGTCAAGAAGACACTAGAAGACGTCCAGTGTAATTTTGAAGTTGCACTATCATGGGCTGTCAATGCCAAGAATGCACTTCACAATTCATATGATTATAGTCCTAACCAGCTGGTTTTTGGTGAAAATCCTAACCTGCCTTCCCTTTTGAATGATCAACTTCCTGCACTAGAAGGTGTAAGTACAAGCCAAATTGTTGCTGACAACCTCAATGCAATGCATGCTGCAAGAAAAGGTTTCATAGAGTGTGAAGCCTCTGAGAAATTAACACTTCCCCACTTTCCTTTCTGGCACTAAGGATGGACTTTTCAGGAGACAGCATCAAAAAGTTATCTGCAGAGAAAAGGAAAAAAAGGAAATGGCTGAACAAAATTGAATGATTCCACATTTTAAAATTAAACTGATGATTCCTTTGGTTCAGATGTGAATCCAAGAATTTTAAAGGAGGGGACTCCCTTTTTGGTTAAACCATCAGCAATCTGTTTATCAGTGGGTATCCAAGATATCTCTGTAATTTCTCCTCTGTCAACCATTTCTCTAAGTATTGCCATTTCAATTCGCAGTCTTTTGTCAAGTATTTGTGTAGTAGAATGCACCGCATCATACAAACAGGAATTGTCTGTTTTGCATGTTATCTTGATGTTAGTAGGGTTATCTTCCAGTTGTAACAGATCTAATATCAATTTTCTGTAATAAAGGCAGGCTTCAGTGAGATCAACCATGGCCAAAATCTCTGCACCAAGAGTGCTCTTGACTATTTTGATGCGTTTAGATTGCCAGGCTATTTCCAGGTTATATATGGTTGTTGTTACCTACTAAAAAAATTATGTAGCCACCTTGTGATCCACCATCAGTTAGGTTAGCAAAGGATGCATCGCTGTATGCTATGATTTGCAGCAATTTAGGGTTTCCTAGATTTGGAATGTGAATTTGAGATTTCTCCTTTTTGGCCTTTTTTATGGTTCGATTAATTTGTTTAATGCATTCCACATTTTCTTGTTTTAATATGGAACTTAAGGTACTAACATCAAAACTGAGGTCCGGTCTCGTTTGGGTGGCTAGCCAGTTGAGCTGACCTATTAGCTGCCTGGCCTCGGTGATCTCAGTTGATGTTAGCTTATCTTCCAACCTTCTTCCATTCTGCAGCGGAATGTGTCTGAGTTTCTTTGTATATTCATCTTTTCCAATATTGATGTTATTATTGGATTTTTTAATTTCTAATCCAATATATTGAAACTTAGCAACTTCTTCAGATTTTATTTTGAAAAGTTTATGAAGCTTTGTTTTCAAAAGTGTCTGACCCAGCAAAGCAGAAATCATCAACATGAGTGGCAATTATGCCTTGTAGCTTATTTTTAAAATGCCAAGTGAAAATAGCTTGGTCATATTTCGATGGTGTGTCCCCTAGCTTTACCAGTTCTTCTCTAAGTGTTAGGTATCAGGATCGAGATGCGTCAGTTAGACCATATACACATTTGGATAATTTTCAAATGCAACTAGGAGGTACATTGGCTTCTTTTGGTGGAAGAAGGTAAACGGGTCGATCTAACTGTTTACTCTGTAGAAAGGCATTTTTAATGTCCATGGATTTGCATATCCAACCACTTGCTGACATAACTCCCAAGATTGTCAAACTTTGTTAAACTTTCTTTGGAACATGTTGGGGAATCATTTCTAACATTGCAGGCATCTTTATCTTGAAAGCCTTTGGCAACAAGTCTGGTCTTAAAGGTTCGTTTGCCATTGGATTCTTTGTTAGTGTAGACCCATCTTGTGCTTATCTTTGGTTGGCCCTGATCTAGCACTTGTGTGTAGACTTTATGTTCAGCCCAACTTTGGAGTTCTCTCTTCCTGGCTTTGTCATATTCGTCATTAGAGGGGTCGGTAATTAGATTTATTTCCGGGGCTTGTTCAGCGAGGGTTTGATCGTCTTTATTGGTTTCCCATTCTAAGACTCCATTCTCAAAATCCACCCTACTGAAATAATAACGCCATTCTTAACATGTGGAGGGGAGGGAGTTTTGTAACTATTCTGTGCTTCCATCTAACAATTTAATAATAAAAAAAGATATGAAGCTAGAATTTAAGCTGAAAAAATTATTTAAAAATAGCGCGGTGGAAAAAGTGCAGAAGCACCAACTTAATCTTCTAAATCAATTGAAAAGCATTAAAAACTACGTAACAACACAAAAAAATGACCTCCCCCTTTTTTTTCTTTTGGAAAACTTTCTTATTTCAAATGTCCGCTAAAGATTCCTTCGAGATGTGACAAGTCACTTTACCACGCGTGTGCGCGCGAACGCACCATGTAAGAAAAGCATTAATGAAGGCAGGGAAATGGCACAAAACAGTCCCAGTGTCCAGGGGTTAATACCATGCAAACAGTAAATTTTCGACGGGTTTAAAGGCTAGATTCATTTTCAGAGGCCTCGATAAGTACCCCCTGAAAATACAGAATAGAATAGTCGGCGTTGTGTTAATTAAAATAAACATTTACCATCGTTTTCGCTTAAAACGACATATTTTAAATATTTGTTATTTTTGTTGTTTTTGTTGCTTTTGTTGTTTTTTGTTTTTGTTATTTTTTGTTATTTTTGTTGTTTTTGTTGTTTTTTGTTATTTTTGTTGTTTTTTGTTATTTTTGTTGTTTTTGTTATTTTTGTTGCTTTTGTTATTTTGTTATTTTTGTTGTTTTTTGTTTTTGTTATTTTTTGTTATTTTTGTTGTTTTTGTTATTTTTGTTATTTTTCTTATTTCTGTTGTCTTTGTTATTTTTCTTGTCTTTGTTATTTTTGTTGTTTTTGTTATTTTTGTTTTTGTTTTTTTTGTTGTTTCTTTTATTTTGTTGTTTCTGCTATTTTTATTGTTTTTGTTATTTTTGTTATTTTTGTTGTTTTTGTTATTTTTGTTGCTTTTTGTTATTTTTGTTGTTTTTTGTTATTTTTGTTGTCTTTTGTTATTTTTGTTGTCTTTTGTTATTTTTGTTGTTTTTTTTTGCTATTTTTGTTGTTTTTGTTGTTTTTTGTTATTTTTGTTGTTTTTGTTGTTTTATCTTGTTTTGTTGTTTTTGTTATTTTTGTTGTTTTTGTTATTTTTGTTTTTGTAATTTTCGTTGTTTTTGTTATTTTTTGTTGTTGTTTTTGTTATTTTTGTTATTTTTGTTGTTTTTGTTATTTTTGTTATTTTTGTTTTTTTTTGTTGTTTTTTTTTTTTATTTTTGTTTTTTTTTGTTGTTTTTGTTGTTTTTGTTATTTTTGTTTTTTGTTGTTTTTTTTGTAATTTTTGGTGTTTTTGTTATTTTTGTTATTTTTGTTGTTTTTGTTATTTTTGTTATTTTTGTTGTTTTTTTTGTTTTTGTTATTTCTGTTGTCTTTGTTATTTTTGTTATTTTTGTTGTCTTGTTATTTTTGTTGTTTTTTTGTTATTTTTGTTGTTTTTGTTGTTTTTTGTAATTTTTGTTGTTTTTGTTGTTTTATGTTGTTTTGTTGTTTTTGTTATTTTTGTTGTTTTTGTTATCTTTGTTTTTGAATTTTCGTTGATTTTGTTATTTTTTGTTGTCGTTTTTGTTATTTTTGTTGTTTTTGTTATTTTTTTTGTTATTTCTGTTATTTTTGTTATTTTTGTTATTTTTGTTGTTTTTGTTATTTTTGTTTTTTTTGTTGTTTTTGTTGTTTTTTTTATTTTTGTTGTTTTTGTTATTTTTTGTTATTTTTGTTTTTTTTGTTGTTTTTGTTATTTTTGTTTTTTTGTTGTTTTTGTTATTTTTGTTTTTTTTGTTTTTTTGTTGTTTTTGTTATTTCTGTTGTCTTTGTTATTTTTGTTATTTTTGTGGTCTTTGTTATTTTTGTTTTTGTTTTTTTTTGTTGTTTCTTTTATTTTTGTTGTTTCTGTTATTTTCATTGTTTTTGTTATTTTTGTTATTTTGTTATTTTTGTTATTTTGTTATTTTTGTTATTTATTTATTTTGTTATTTTTGTTATTTATTTATTTTGTTATTTTTGTTATTTTTGTTATTTTTGTTATTTTGTTATTTTTGTTATTTTTATTGTTTTTGTTATTTTTGTTATTTTTGTTGTTTTTGTTATTTTTGTTGTTTTTTATTTTTGTTTTTTTGTTATTTGTGAAACAAAGAATCATTCTAATTAAAATAGTATTATGCAACTAAAATTGAGAAAATCATACTTGAAAAGTATCAATATTACGTGAAAGAAGCCGAAGCAACACAAAATAGCCACAAAATTTGAACTGATGTCATGTTTATCTAACAACGAAACGTGAATTTTACTTGTAATGATTTATCATTTATAATATTTATTAATAATACAAATTAATAATATTTATTAATAATACAAATTAATAATATTTATTAATAATACAAATTAATAATATTTATTAATAATACAAATTAATAATATTTATTAATAATACAAATTAATAATATTTATTAATAATACAAATTAATAATATTTATTAATAATACAAATTAATAATATTTATTAATAATACAAATTAATAATATTTATTAATAATACAAATTAATAATATTTATTAATAATACAAATTAATAATATTTATTAATAATACAAATTAATAATATTTATTAATAATACAAATTAATAATATTTATTAATAATACAAATTAATAATATTTATTAATAATACAAATTAATAATATTTATTAATAATACAAATTAATAATATTTATTAATAATACAAATTAATAATATTTATTAATAATACAAATTAATAATATTTATTAATAATACAAATTAATAATATTTATTAATAATACAAATTAATAATATTTATTAATAATACAAATTAATAATATTTATTAATAATACAAATTAATAATATTTATTAATAATACAAATTAATAATATTTATTAATAATACAAATTAATAATATTTATTAATAATACAAATTAATAATATTTATTAATAATACAAATTAATAATATTTATTAATAATACAAATTAATAATATTTATTAATAATACAAATTAATAATATTTATTAATAATACAAATTAATAATATTTATTAATAATACAAATTAATAATATTTATTAATAATACAAATTAATAATATTTATTAATAATACAAATTAATAATATTTATTAATAATACAAATTAATAATATTTATTAATAATACAAATTAATAATATTTATTAATAATACAAATTAATAATATTTATTAATAATACAAATTAATAATATTTATTAATAATACAAATTAATAATATTTATTAATAATACAAATTAATAATATTTATTAATAATACAAATTAATAATATTTATTAATAATACAAATTAATAATATTTATTAATAATACAAATTAATAATATGTATTAATAATACAAATTAATAATATTTATTAATAATACAAATTAATAATATTTATTAATAATACAAATTAATAATATTTATTAATAATACAAATTAATAATATTTATTAATAATACAAATTAATAATATTTATTAATAATACAAATTAATAATATTTATTAATAATACAAATTAATAATATTTATTAATAATACAAATTAATAATATTTAACAAAAACTACAAAAAAACTACTTTTAATGCCTGAACAATGTTTTTCTCGTTTTCTTCCATGGCTGCGATCTTTATAAATTATCGGATGGTATTATCAACAGTTCATTTTTCCAAATTCTAATTGAGCCTTAATCTCTTCTAACGTGTGGCTCCCATTTTTGTTTCATTTCAGTCTCAGAAATAAAGGGGCCCACACATAGATACACAGATATTCTAATGTTCCATTAAAGCCCCCTTTTTCAACATAAATTGAATAGACAAATGTCATTTCTTGTCGCTTTTCATTCTAAAAATGTAAATTCATTGTGGCGAATTAGTCCGTGATTTCAACTAATTTTTGCGTAAAATGCCTGAAAACTCCAGGATGTATTGTGAATACTCTCTCTCTCCCTCTCTCTCTCTCTCTCTCTCTCTCTCTCTCTCTCTCTCTCTCTCTCTCTCTTAATTTACATTTATTAAGAGGGAGAGGGTAGAAAAACAAGATATCTCTAGTGTTCATGTTCGGTTAATTCAAGTAACTCATCAAGTCTGCGACCTTCCCAAGTTCGTGATCTCATAACAAACCTACATGTCGCAAATACATATGGGTCTGATCTTGTTGCTGAGAAAGTGCTAATCGATCGTACACCTAATAAAAGTGGACACAAGGCAAAGAAGATGACGCCAATAGCGAAGAATGATGACAAACACAGATGATCAGTTAAAGGCGATTGGTATCATATTTTATTTATTTAATTAATTATTTATTTATTACAAAGAAAAAATATACAGCAATGGATATCAGGGTCACCCGGGGCAAGAACAGGCGTCCTGTAGGGTTGAGAATCTTGCATCCTTAAGATAGGGTGATGTGTTCCAGTTGATCTGAGTCATATTGAAAGGATCCAATGCTGGAAACTGGTAGCCAGACATCAACGGGCATTAGAACTGGTAGTTGGACGTCAGTGGATACTGGAATAGGTAATCAGACGTCAGTAAGCACTGGGTAGCTAGACATCAGTGGACACTGGAACTGGCAGTCGGATGTTAGTGAACACTGGAACTGGCAGTCGGATGTTAGTGGACACTGGAACTGGCAGTCGGATGTTAGTGGACACTGGAACAAGTAGCTGGACATCAGTGGGCACTGGAGCGAGTAGTTGGACGTCGGGGGAACTGAAGCTGGTAGCTAGACGTCAAGGGTCGCAGGAACTGGTGTCTGGAAGCACTGGAGTCTGGAAGTGCTGGTAGATGAAGGAGTTAGCTAGAATTTATGGGAGTCACTGGAAACTGCAGGAGTGAGCTGGAGGCGCTAGAAGTAAGCCAGATTTGAAGTAGGTGCAGGAACTGGAGTGGCAGGCTGTGAGGGGGAGTCCCAGAAGACAGGCAGCAGTAGAGAGCAGCATGTGTATCACACATATGTAGTTTGTGACTCGCATTAATAGTTTGTTGAGTAGCCCTGAAAAGAACTGTCTCAGACTGCTGCTACCCCTATTTCCCACAGCAACTAGGTCCACCAACTTGAAGAGAGTCAAGTTTGGATTAGAGTGCTCGTAACTCTTGGAGCGGGGACGGGTATTTAGCTTTCTCCCACCGCAAGAACTGTGAAACTAGGGTTGGAAAGTGGATTGATAAAGTCAGAAACCATCTGATTCTGCAAAAGATGTCTGTGCAGCTTCATCAGCATTCCCGGCATGGTGTCTCAGGTAATTACAAAAAAACTAACGCCTTCTGAAAGAGAGAAGACAAAGCCTGGGAGGATAGATTTTATTCTCTGTCCAAAAATAAAAGGTCTATTATTTTGTTTTTTTGTGAAAAATTGAGTTTTGTGCTTTTTCTTTGTTAAAGAAAAAGTTGTTCCAATATTTTTTAGCTATAATGGGGTATGATCCCGCACAGTTAGGAGATTCTATTTATAAACGATGCTGCTAGGAACTGACGAATCAAATTAATTCACATTCACATTTACCAATCAGAAACCATAATTGCTCCATAAAACTAAAACCTTTCATTAGCAACTTTGCATGTGTTTTCTTCGTGTCAACATGGGAAGAATCTTTTGCTCTGTGGCTTCTGAGAACCAGTCACCCCCATGGGAAACTGTTCTGAAACTAAACATGACTTACAACTCAAAAGGTTATGGATTCAGCGTGAGACTTTATTTCAATGGATCAGAATCAAAATTTGAATTGTGGCAAGTGAAATTTTTAGGATATCTACAAATTCAAAAACTACACAAGGTACTTCAGACAAAACCTGAAAACAGAAACGACCTCGACTTCATTGAAAAGAACGCAACTGCCTTTGCGGAATTAATACAGGGCTTAGATGACCAAAGTCTATCACTGATAATGAGTGAAGCCTTGGACGATGGCTGCAAAGCATTGATCATATTAAGAGAGCATTATTTATTGAAAGGAAAACCTAAAATTATCTCTTTATATACTGAACTGACCTCTCTAAAACGAATGGAAGCCGAAACAATTACAGATTATAATATAAGAGCCGAAACCACCACAAATTTTTTAAAAATATCTGTTGAAGTTATTAACGACAGTCTGTTAATCTCCATGATCCTCAAAGAGTTACCGAGTGATTTCAAGCCATTTACCACTGTGATAACCCAGAAAGAAAAACCCATAACTTTTAGTCAATTCAAGGTGGCATTCAGGAGTTATGAGGAAACTGAAAAAATGATCACAGAAAAAAACGACTCTATAAATATCATGAAATTTAAAAATGCACACATAAAAACACCAAAATTAAATTATATCCATGCCTGGAATAAAAACTGCAATTTTGCCAAAAACAATTTTTCTCCTAAGAAAAAAAAACAAAAAATTATTTGCTATAACTGAGGGCAATCTAATCACAAGAGTTTTCAATGTAGATACAGGACTTTCAAAGGAGACTCCATTAAAAATGTGGAGAGCTCCTTTAACGAACATACATTTTTATTTACATGTACGTTTGATGCTTCAACAAACAGTAACAATTTTCTTGTCGAGTGTGGTGCAACTGCACATGTGATTACAAAGGAATCTGATTTTATCAATTTTGATCCCAACTTTAGGCTTCAGAATTATTTTGTAGAACTCGCCGACGGCAGTCAAGTAAACGATATCGTTTTGTAAAGAGGCGATGCTAAAATCTCGCTAAGGAACAATAAAGGTGGACTTTGTTTCAGTATTCTAGAAAACGCTCTTCTAATCCCAAAATATTTTCTGTATAAGCTGCCACAAAACAAGGTGCAAATATAAACTTTAGCCCCAATAAATCAAAACTGGTGTACCCGAATGGAGCTGTATTCGACATTAAAGAAAATGGAAGACTATATTACTTAAATAGTGTAGTCCCATCAAAAACCGCCTGCCATGATTTACAGACATGGCATAAAATTCTTGGGCATTGCAATATTCCCGATATCAAAAAGTTGCCGACTGTGGTTGACAGAATGAAAATAAAAACATAAAAATTTTTTAACTCCAACGTTTGTACGCACGGGAAAATGACAAACTATCAAAACAAGATACTAGACAAAAAAGCCACGAAAATCCTATCACTGGTGCATTGTGTCCCGTGGAACCAATGGCCAGAGAACACTACAGGTGTGCATTGAATTTTGTAGATGACCATTCGGTTTTAAGAATGGTTTATTTTTTAAAGAACAAATCTGATACCCTGCTAAGCAACTAAAAATATTTAGTTGACATGGCTCCCTTCAGTGAAGTAAAGTGTATTCGCTCTGACAATGGTACAGAATTCATTAATAAAGACTTTGAACTTTTACTAATTAACCATCGTATCAAGCATGAAAAATCGGCCCCTAAATCGGTACAGGAAAACGAGACTGCGGAAAGAGCATGGCGGACACTTTTAGAGATGTCTACTCATTGAATCCAACCCCCCCCCCACCTCTGGACGTACGCACTTATGGCGGCTGCCTATATACGCAACAGGTGCTTTAACAAAACACTATCTAAAACCCCCCGGATGAAGCTTTCTGTGAGAGAAAACCAAATTTAAGCAGAATGCACGTATTTGGTTCAACTTGCTTAACATATATAGATAAAAAGAGTAAATTAAATATTAAAACCGATTCTTGGATACAATCAAAACATTCCAGCCAATTTAGTATTTTTTCCAGAGAAAAATAAAATAAAAAGAATCTGATGTTTAAAATTCACAGACACATTTAATTTTACAGACGAAACTTCATCATATGAAGAGGATGAAATTATATTTCCTCAAATTATTAAAACAAATGAAGACAATGAAAAAGTATCCATGATGATAATGATGAAGATAATGATGAAGTCGAAAGATACCCCAAAAGAAGTAGAAGACGACCCGATTTTTTTGTGCTTGACAATATGGAAGATTATCAAATCGACTATTGCTATTCCATGGATAATACGCCAAAAAGCTTTAATGAAGCAATTAATTCAGAACATTGTAATCAATGGAAATTAGCAATGAAAAACAAAATAGATGCTTTGACAGAAAATAATACCTATTTGGTAGTACCTCTCCAAAAGATAAACATGTCATTTCTACAAGATGGGTCTTTACAAAAAAGACTACAGCATCAGGCGTTGGACACTACAAAACTAGATTTATTGCTAAAGGATGCTTTCAGAATTACGGTATAGAATATTTTTCTACGTTTTCACTGACCACAAAAAACCTTAGTTGTTGCTATATTTTAGCCACGTGATTGTGACGTGTTTTGAGGATTTCTGCCGCCGACATATTTTGTTAACAAAAACAAAGGAGCAGTGATATGAAACCGTGACAATGACATCCCAGCTAGACTATAAAAAAAATGCTCAGCTGAGGTTGCTCCAGTTCTCCTCTCAAATTCTTCAACAAATGCCTTATGTGCTTTTCTGACTGCTGAAAGATTTCTGCTTCTGTGGTTTACAAGAATTAGGGCAAAAGAACTGACCCACTAAATCATGACCCCCATTAGCCTTCTCTCTTTCATCGCCAATATCTTTGCATGCTTACTTAATCAAGCACTAGTCCACCACCTCATAGATACTTAACTTCTTTCTGACCGACTGTATAGATTTCAGCAAGCCCGTTTTACTGCAGATATCCTAACTGTAATCTCTGGATGTATATACCACCCAGAGAATAAGGCAAAGAAGGTTAGGACAATAGTCCTAGATATATCTAAAGCCTTTGACAAGGTATGGCATGATGGTCTTCTAATGAAAATTAAATCATATGATATTTACTGTACAAATACTGAATATAATCCAATCTTTCTTAAATAGAAAAAAAGTCCGGGGTGTACTCGATGGTCGTACGTCAAAACAACATGATATAAACGCGGGTCTGCCACAGGGACCATTCCTTGGACCTTTATTATTCCTCAAAGAAAGATTTAATGGGATATTCGAATGTCTACGTATCTTATATGTTAGCCCAAGAAATGACCCTTTATTTCTGAGAACTTAAATTGAAGTAAAATGAAACAAAAAATATTTATACATGCATATGTGTGTGTGTGTGTGTGGATTTATGTATGTGTGTGTGTGGTTGTGTGTATGTGTGTGGATTTGTGTATGTGTGTGTGTGGTTGTGCATATGTGTGCGTGTGTGGATTTGTGTATGTGTGGTTGTGCATATGTGTGCGTGTGTGGATTTGTGTATGTGTGTGTGTGGTTGTGCATATGTGTATTCATCAATTCTATTTTTTAAATCCATCTCAACCTTGACTTTGCTAAAAGTAAATACAAACCTGTGGACACTTCATCAGTTTATTGAGTTAAATGAAAATTAAAGATGAACTATGATGTATATATAATTTCATATTTTACAGAGGTATTTAACATTGGATATAAGCTTGAAGTTCTTGTTTGTGTTTGAAGGTGCTTTTTCTCAGGCTCCGTTATTGCTTGTTTTGTTTGTTTATTTTTATTTTATTTTTTTTTTTTGTTTTTTTTCTTGGGTGCAAATGAGATTTCTCTAGAACCTCATTCTAATAATAGACGCTGTTACAAACAAATCATGTGTTATCTAACGGTAAGAAATATGGGCACATTATTTTTTTGTAGGGAGTATACACACACACACACACACACACACACACACACACACACACACATATATATAATATTTGCATATTATCTGAACTCAACAGCATGCGGCTTTTTTTTTCTTCTAAAGTATGCATTACTTCTAGCTAAAGTTAATAAATAACCCTAAAGGTATTACTTCTTAACCAGATTTTTAAACGAGTTAAAAATAACCAGACTTTTTCAATTTGATAAAAGTTTCATTATAGCATATTTATTATGGGGTGGAGCTGGAACGGTGTAACATCCCAGCTCGACCTAGATAAAGGCAAAAAGGATCCATGCATTAACATGGGAGGGGAGACTATCTTCAAGTACTGTCCTAAGCCGGGAATGGGGCAACGGACTTTACTAAGTAGATATTAATAAGTCCTTCTCACCTTTTTTTTTTAATTTAATTTTATTTAATTTTATTTTATTTTTTTTATTTTTTTTTTCTTAATGGATAGTAGATAATGCATGTGGATATGTTATCGGCAGCTCCAGTAACTCTCACTTCTCCTTTTTTGTCCTTCAGTCCTCATTTCCAATGAATGATTTTTCTGACAAAAGGTGAAGAAAAAGCTGCTTTCCAGGTCGGTAGTACTTTATAAAGAGTAGCCTGAGATGTCGCAAAATTTCTGTTTCTATGTCTATCCTTGTGGTCATGTCACTAGTAAGGGTGCTGGAGGTAAACGTTTCATCTGGGCTGACGTTACCCGCCTGATAGTCACGGATCCGAACCTTGGATTAACCACTAAGGAGGCTGTCCTATTAGCAGGTGCAAAGTACCGGGGCTGCTGTATTGCCATCTGGTGAATGGATTCTGGACCACACAGTAGTTTCTGGTAGGGTCTCTCGATGCCATACTAGTGGGTAATTGTTACGGCTTTACCTTATCATGTGCTACAAAAAAAAAAAGAATTTTCCTGTCTTTTTCTCTCTTATTTTCCCTCTCTGTCCTGCTTCAACCAAGTCTACCGACCTATTCCACAAACCCCAAAACCTCAACAATCATGACAAATTTCCAAAAAAGAAACACAAATAAACCTAGAACCCCATCCTCCAACATAGACCCCTACTACCAGATCTCCTTCTCCAACATTAGGGGTCTACGTTCCAACCTTCCAGAAGTTGAAACACAATTGCAGGAGACAAAACCGGACATATTCTTTCTAAGTGAAACTGGCATAGAGCCAACCACTTCTCTAGACGAATTCATAATTAAAGGATACTCCAACTTAACATCAAAATCTGACCCCCAAGATTGCCATGGGCATGGAATATGTGCCTACATCAAAGACGGCTTTCCATGTGGTAGGGATATCTCCAGAGAAGACCCTAATTTACCTTATATATGCTTCCGGGTTGCACTAGCTTACACCACTGCATTTATATTTGCCCTCTATCGCCCCCACAACAGTGGAGTTACTATCTTTAAGAGCATATCTGAGAAAATTGACCACATCCTGTCTGCTCATCCTTCGGCTAACATTCACATTTGCGGTGACTTCAATGTCCATAATGTGGAATGGCTGACCCACTCAAATAAAACCGATGATGAGGGGAGGTTTTGTCATGATTTTGCCATTGCCTATGACCTCACTCAGATTGTTCACAAACCCACCCGTGTGCCCGATACTACCGGTCAATATGCAAGCCTTCTAGACCTTTTCCTCACAACTTCCCCTGAGCTGTGTTTATGTTCCGTTCTATCTCCTCTGGGATCCTCTGACCACTCTGTTGTAGCAGTTAAGATAAAAATGGAATGTAATAAGTCTTCAGACGTACCTCTCCACTGTACTGTATATCGATACTCTATGGCTGACTGGGATAGCTTCCGTATATTCATATCTGACCTACCCCTGCATTCCATGTTTAAAAAGGATGTGTCCTCTATAGTATCAGACCTGACCGAATGGTTAATTGTAGGCATAGACCGATTCATACCATCCAACAAATTCCAACAAAAACCTAACAGCCAGCCATGGTTCTCCCCTGAATGTGCTGCTGCCATCGCGCACAAAAATCACTTTTTCCATAGCTACCAGCGTAATAGATGTACTGAGACTAAAGCTGCTTTCAGGACTGCCAGCAACCACTGTAAAAGAGTAATAAAACATGCAAGAGAGCTATATGCTCAGTCTGTTAAATCCAAAGTAGCTGAGCAGCGGCTTGGTTCCCACCAGTTCTGCCATATAGCAAACAGGATCTTGAACGGAAGTGTGCGTTCTATCCCAACTATCATCAATGGGCCTGAGGTAATCTCATCAGCATAAGATAAGGCCAGACTATTTGCCAAGAACTTAGCAGCTAATTCTACCCTATGCGACAATGGCCATTAACTCCCTGTATTTCCTTCTATAACAGACAACACGCTATGCAACATACAAATATCTGTGCATGAGGTCGCCAAGCTAATCAAGAACCTTGATTCCAGTAAAGCAACTGCCATTCCAGTTATAGTGCTGAAAAAGCTCTAACCAGAACTTGCCCCGATACTTACAAAACTGTTTAAGGGTTGCCTTAAGGAGAAGTGCTTTCCAACACTCTGGAAAACATCATCAGTATGCCCTGTATTTAAGAATTCAGGTGAAAAGTCATCTCCCTCTCAGTACAGACCAATAATTCTCCTGTGTGTCATGAGTAAGTTGTTGGAATCCATATTAAATAAAGAAGTAGTCAACCACCTCAACAGAAACAACCTTCTTAGTGACACACAATATGGTTTCCACTCTGCAAGATCTACAGCAGATGTGCTAACGGTTATATCACGTAGGATTAGTGAATCTCTTGACAAAGGTTTCCTTTCCAGGGCAATTGCTCTTGACATATCAAAGGCCTTCAATAAGGTATGGCATAAGGGCTTACTTCACAAGATTTCCAGCTACGGTATTACTGGAAATGTTTTCTCAATCATTAAATCATTTCTCTCTGATAGGTTCATAAGAGTAGAGGCCCACAGTATTAATGCTGGAGTCCCCCAAGGGTCCATCATGGGCCCAACTCTCTTCCTGATCTACATCAATGATCTCCCAAAACACATACTTAAAGCATTCGTTGACATCTATGCTGATGACACGACCATCTATGGCAACACATCAAAGGCCGTAAATGACAAAGCTCTCTCTAATTCTCTCTCCTCTGATCTTGAGCACGTGGTACAATGGGGGAAGAGGTGGCTGGTCACTTTTAATGCATCCAAAACCAAGCTTCTATCTTTACATCATCAACACTCTGATCCCCATCTGGCATCAATTGAAATGGATGGCTCTCGTCTTGCGGAGGCTCCATGTTTTGACAAGCTTCTGGGTTTGACTTTTACTCCGGATCTTAAATGGAAGACATACATCAAATCTGTTGCCAGGGACACTGGGAAAATGGTGGGATCCTTCTACCGCTCCAGAAGATATCTCACTACTGATGCAATTCTCTATCTGTATAAAAGCCAAGTATGTCCAAGGATGGAGTACTGCTGCCACATCTGGGCAGGAGCTGCTAAAAACAGCCTATCCTGCCTTGACAGAGTACAAAATAGACTTTGTGGTTTGGTGGGGGATGTCCTTTTCTATTCCATGCTGCCTATCTCCCACAGAAGAGACATTGCGAGCCTGTCTTTGTTTTATTGTTATTTCCATGGCAAATGCTCGTCTGAGCTCCAATCTCTCGTCCCCCATCGCCAATCTTTCACGAGAAACACCCGTCTGGCTGAAGCTACTGTCAATAATTTTCCCCACTCTTTATCTGTACCTAAATCCAAACGTAGATTTCATATGCAGAGCTTCTTTCTCAGAAGTGCATGATTGTGGAACTCTCTTCCGTTCGCCTGTTTCCCACCTGACTACAACTTGGATGTCTCCAAATCCAACATAAACAAATTCCTGACAAACCGCCCCCTTAAGTAAGACACTTTATCAAATCTCCAATACTAATGATTACTACAATACTATCTCATTGATTACTGTACACGCAATAACCCTTATCTCTGAGTGGCCTCCGGGCCTTGATAAGTGGTGACCCCCATGTAAAAATATATATATATATATATATATATATATATATATATATATATATATATAAATTTTAAAAAGGTTTTCATTTTTTTATGAACCAATCACTTGAAATTTGGAATATATATTTTCATCAATATGATGAGTAACATGGGCACATTTTATTTTGTAAACTTTACCATTTAAATGTTGCACCCATCTGAACTTGTGCCTTCCCCCACCATAATTACGTTCGTTCACATTCATCAGAGTAAAAGTCATGAAAGGTTAATTCATTGCAATTAAAAAGGTAAAATATGATTTAAAAAAAAAAAAAAAACGAAACCAATAGTATTCTAATAAACGTCATTATCTCTGCCAACAGGGTTATGTTTTTAGTCAAGTTTATTTGTTTATTTATTTGTGTACACTGTAAAGCCTAGCATTCATATCGCTTGAGTACTCACAAAACTTGATCAAAATATCGGTTATGGTTTAACATAAAACCGATTTCATTTTGGGATATCTAGATCATGGTTAATGTCACAGAAATGGTAATAGTAACCCTTTTTGGCTGTAACTTCAGTTATGTTTATCATATAGGCTCACTACATTGCCAATATTGTATCTAATGAAGTTTCACATCTAATATCATCTTGATCTTGACAGTTAACCTTGAAAGTTTGGTCATGATCGAAATTTTGACAGAACTTTCTGATTTTTCCAAATTTTATGTATGGATCTTTTTCTCTTAAAGCGATTAATATAGTTTGCTTGAAGCATTGTCTAGTGTGTATATATATAAAGAAATTTATAGAATGCAATACAATGCAGAGGTGTAACGGATAGCCACAAAATGAAGTCCATTGAGATGTATAATGATGCAATGAGTTATTTCTCTTTGATAACAGTAATCACCATACAAAATTCTAGCTTGATCAGATAAATATTTTTCCATTCGGAATTACTTTGTATAATATGAAGATGTAAGGCTCATTCAAATGTTGTCAAACAGTGAATTGCAATAAATGATGTATGTTATTGTTTTGTGAAACTACATGTGTTGTTCAGAAATGCTTCACTCATGGGTATATTACATACATGTCAGGTTAGTTGAAAATGTAACTTTTATAAAGAATGATCCAATCAATTCAAAAGCAAAACCTGTAAATCTGAGTTAAATACAAGTGTCCATTTATGTAATAACTTTTAGCATCAATCTTCTTATCACTGCACCTGTATTATTTGGACAGTGAAACACCTGCTATAACTTGTTTGCTGTAAGTAATTTTTCATTAATCAACTGACTTTGCACATGACCATTGCTTTCCTACAAACTGGCGTTTTGGCCTTTTGCTGTATGGTTGGTAACCGTGATATTTTTGGTGAATCACAATTAGTCCATTATTTCTCTACACGCAGTAGATATGTGTCTAAATATATTAAGGTGTGTTTATCTGCCTGTGCATATAGACACCTACACGCAGACACATATTCATAGAACATATAGAGAATATATATGTGTGTTTGTATACATATATATATATATATATATATATATATATATACTAGCAGGCTGCCATGTGTTGCTCGGTTATAAAATGTATAAAGATATATAAATATATTTTAATTCATGCATATTTTTTATTATTTTTTATTATTTTTTATTATTAGAGCCAATTCTCTATTGATTATTATCCAATATATAGCAATGATTTCAAAAGTTCAAAACAAAATATGACTTGAGTATCATACACTAGAATCGAAATCAGAACGTTCAGCACTCCAGCTTTAGTTGTTACTAGCGGGGGAGGGGGACTTTGCCCGGTTGTAAAATACACTTAAATATGATATTATAATTTGTCCAGATTTCGTATATATTAATTATAAAGACATGATTTCAAAAGTAAAAACAAAAGTATTTGGATGCCATCAGCTAGAATTGAAACTGAAAATAAAAGTGTAGCAATCAAAGCTGGTGACGTTACCACTGTACCAATGTGACACGCCTATGAACTGATTAAAAATAAACTAAGATGAATGTACAAAATGGAAAAAAAATTTCAATTTTTACTCTCTTTTGACCCCTAAAAAACTATTTTAACCAATTAAAGACCTATAAAAGAACAATCCATAAAAAATCCATAAAAAATCTATAAAAAATCCATAAAAAATTTGAGTCACCTAGCGCTGCTCTACAACTTTTAGTTTTGGAAGAGATTGAAAATATGGCGACAGACATAGTGAGTAAATTAGATATTTATCCCTCCAGCATCGTTACTGTCTAAGCTAGAGATGTATACAAAAGGTTTAACATTTAGTGACTTTGAGCCATGAATGTTTAATTTTGAGCATGCGCAAAAGAAATAGCAGGTGTAATGCTTTATTCAACCTACTCTGTCAAAGTTAACTATTTTGTTCAATTTTGACCCTTGAGCAACAATTTTTGCCAGTTAAAAATCAAATCGAAAGTGTGTTACAGGCCCAAATAGACTATATATTTAATTTCAACTTTGTAGACCAATATTCAGAGAGGAATTTGGTAGAGACTTTTCGCACATACACCAATAAAGTCACTTATATATATCGATAATATAAAGCTGCATGTGTGTGTGTGTGTGTGGTCACGAATAGGCTACTATATGGTTGACTATTTTAAAAAACTGATTACATATAATGATAGAAGATGTATCGAGACACAAGAATGAGTATGTTTGATCTGGCAGAATGGTGGTTCATTAAAATTGTGGGGTCGGCGTTCGCGCCTGGTCCACAAAGTATGGAAATAAAAAATTTAAAAATTTAAAAAAAAAACATTTACAAGTGTTTTTGATATAGATGTACATGAGAATACTTTGATAAGTATGTTTTAACTTGGTATAATAAAATTCTGGGGTCTACATTCGCGCCTGGCCTCCATGGAATGGAAATAGGCACAAACTTTAATAAAGACTTTTCATATTTATTTGCGTAAGTATACTTTGATAATTATGTTTCAGCTTGAAGAAATATGGTATGATAAAATTATGGGGTGTTCGTTCGCACCTGACCTCCATAGAATGGAAATATGTCACAAAGTTTAACAAGGTTTTTTTAATATAGATCCGCAGAATATTCTGATAAGTGTTTCAGTGTGAACAGGTATGGTATAATAAATTATGGGGTTTACCAATTATATTTTTACTTTCATCATATTTTGTTTTGGTTTTGATACCCCCGAATTCGAAGCTATCTCTTTACAACCCTTCGTTTTCATAACCTACCATACTTTCATAAATCAGAGTCCATTTTCTGTAGGTAGTTTTTGAACCCAGTCACCGACGGGTACTTTTGCTAGTATATATATAAGTGATATATAAGTTATATATATATATATATATATATATATATATATATATATATATATGGCATAATCATGTTGACACACCGGTTCCCGTCAGATCGCCGAAGTTAAGCAACGTTGAGCCTGGTCATTACTAAAATGGGTGACCAATTTGGGAAGTCCAGGTGCTGTATGTAGGAGGACGTCGTCGACACCTCCCTGCAAAAAGTTGCAAAAAACCTAACGTCGTCATCTCCCCTAATGGGGATATACATGCGACTGGGGACCGCTTGTGAATTTCATACTCCCATGAAACTTCCTCCTTCGGAGGAAGCCGGTTAAACCCTGGATAGGGTTGATGCTGACTGCACACACACACACATATATATATATATGTCCGTGTGTTAGAACATTTTCCTCTTAAATTTTAAGCAATTATGCAGGATGTAGAAATTATGCATCAATAGAATTCAGCATAATAGTGAAATAGAACCAAGGATTTAATAAGAGACCATAAAAAATGAATAAGTAATTAATTAACGCTCGTTTTTCAAAGGAATATGCAACTTAGTAAATCCTTGTGCAGTCGTTTGCATATCCATGACTGAGTATATTAAAAAGTTCCTTTTAATAATTTTTAAATAGAAAAAGTAGACTTTTAATATTGATGTCAGGGGGAAAAAAATCAACTTTATAGGTATATAGATATATATATGTTAAAAAATAACTGAGAAATTTTTATTTTTTTGCTTTTTATTTTTTTGATTTGTCTTCTGACCTTTTTGTGGGAAAATTAAAAGAATTAATATAATTCCATATGTGTCACGAACATTTTCGATTCTTTGTCGAATCATCATCGAGTAAACAAAAGCAAATGAACAAGAAAGGTGGAGAAAAAGAAGGAATATCAAAAGCAGCTGCAAGGCTAGCATTTGTACACAGTTAAACACCAAGAGAACATCTTCAAATTGTTGGGAGGAGAAAACGTTAATAGCTTAAATATTTCGTGGGTTGGAATTAGTGTAACAGTGTAACGAAACGGCAGGCCTGTGAAAAAATCAGCAGCAACCGCAGGATTGCTGACTAGCAAAAATATTAGCAGCAGCAGCCGTCTTAGCACATATGCAAATTAAGCAAATTAAGCTGACGTCACGGAAAGGAAAGAAAAAGGAAAATAAAAAATACTTCACGTGTTCAAGAGGAAAAGCAAAGTGCATGCTGGGCAAGATGGGTGTGTGAAGATGAGGGCAAGAAAGCGCTGGTTATGGTTGGAATCAGGTGTCAGAGAAAGAGAGATACTTTTAAAAAGCGCATGTAATATGGCAGAGGTTGTAAAGCACGTGTGTGCTAAAAGACTTTGGAAAAATAATGAAATGCTTTGTTTTGGAAGAACCACGAATAAATGTTTTCATTTTCACTTTTTCACTTTTTAAAAAAAATACCGAGTTGGATTTTTATTTTTTCCTTTTTTTTTTGTTTGTTCTTTTGTGACGCCACCAGACAATGTGTGGGTCCGAAAGGTTTGATGTGTAGCGACACGATTAAAGTGTAACGGCCACATTACAACAGAATAAAAATAGTATTATGCTAAACATTTTCAAATATTATTACTGGTTTCATAGACAATAATTGAGAATTAAAAGTGGATGGAGTAAGTTCATTTAACTTCTGCCATTACTAAACCAGTATAGCAAAGGAAGAGTCTATCAGGCATGTGTAACACAGTGTGATGATGTATGGACATGAAATCTGATCAGCGAAAGTTGAAGACATATATTTCATGGAAATAAATGATATGAAAATGATACAATAAACTTGTTATACTTTAGTTTTAATGACTCAGAAAAAGACAAAATCTTGACAGTATACAAAGATGTGTGCAGAAGCGTAGACTTTGATGGTATGGTCACATTGAAAAATTAAATGAGAGTTTTTGGGTTAGTAGATGTAAAACAGATTATGTAACAGGTGCAGTTCACAGAAGACGGTCAAGGAAAACACGGAAGGAGTATTAAAATTGGACCTGAGAGAAAGAGGGATAAATAAATACTTAGCCAGATAAACGTTACTTTGGAAGTAAATTTCTTAAAGCCGCCCAACACATGCCAACATATAAAACAGACGTTAAACCGAATTTGATTAGATCCAAATGTATAAAACTATTTAAAAAAGGATTAAATAAATTCTGTATATTGAATGAACCTGGAAATTTCAGTACAGTTTTTGTTATTATTATTATTATTTTTTTTTTTGTTAATATTTTTTAATTTAAACACCAAATTGTTAGACTATGCATTAGAAAACTTTTAAAGTTTTTGAAAGGCGTGTGTTTGGTGTTGTTGTTGGTGAGGAGGGGCAGTATGTAGGTGTGATTGGCTATGCATATAGACGGACATTAAAGAAGTAAATAGATGCCCACAAAAATATGTTATATATGTTTGAAGTTTCTGCTTCTTTCGTTGATAGCCGTACAAAGTAGCAATATCAGTTTGATACGGCAACATTTGATACAAATTGAATTTTTTTGTGTGTTCATATGCCAATACACCTCGTGTCATATATCAGTATTTAAATATTACATCGACTTAAGAAGAATTAAAAGCCTCATAGTTTCTTAATGGGTCAATCTGAAGTTGAACTTAATCAGCATTAAATCACTTCAAACCTCGAGATTCCACTTTTCACTGTTCACCGAATGATTGTCCAATTCATCAGAGAGAGAAAATAATCAATATTATCTCAACTAAGTGAATCACGACCCTCTTACAGCAAAGATAAGAAGAAAAGCGTCTATTTCTTTCTTCTATGTCTATGCATGACATGTAAACTTGAAAATACTAAATATGATGTTGGCGTATAATACTAAAGTAGATATTTCTTAAGGAATTCTTAACATTTCTTGAAATGTGTTTTAATGTACAAATTACTATATCGATTGGCTATTGAAAAAATGTAATTGTTAAATTTTTAGAAGTGGGCGCAGTTTATTATGTAAGTCTAATAATATAAGATGAACCATTCTGATTTAAATTCACAAAAATAACTTGTAGCTTGGATGTTTGTGGAAAGACAAGTCAAAGAATGAAGAGAAAAAAAGATTTTTTTTAATAAATCGATATGATTGAAAATAATTTCTGTTTAATAAATTGTGGCGTGGCTTCTGGATAGGGTTATTTTAGATGATAGTAGCTTCTTCGGAAATTGCCAGGAATCATGCCAACAATTAATATAAATGATAAAATGTTATAAATATTATAAATGTCAAAGAAAGGAAATGAAAGATATTAAACGGGTGTGCATGAATAGAAATAAATGAACTATTGAGGAAACAGAGAGGTTGGCAAGTGCTAAGATACACAGATTTTTTTTTACAAGAAAATGAAAGAAAAAATTTATTAAATCACAAAAAATTTATATAAGTATGATTTTACATGAATATAACAGTCATTTTTAATTTATACAGCACGATCACGTTGGCACACCGGTTCTTACCAGTTCACCGAAGTTAAGCCTGGCCAGTACCAGATGGGCAAACATTTGGGAAGGCGAGTCGCAGTATGCACCACAAGGTAAAATACCAAGTTGAGAAACTGGCATGGTTTATCCTTGTCTCAAGGGTAGATTGAACTCTCTTAAGCCGTGGTAGACTAGTCTAGTGATAGCGTCACAATAAAAAATACCCTTGATATCCCTGGTGAAGCATCAAGTATTCAGCTACCGACAAGGTTCAGATTACACTACAAACTCGTGCAGTGAGTTCAATCTCGGCTACGGCCATGCTAGATGGATCGATTTAAGGAGGAAATGTTTATTTGGGAAATTTTATGCAAACTCGTGTTTTGGAAGAAAATGTTCAATGAATTTGCAGACATGATAGCTAGGGATGTGTATGTCTATGTACATTTATTAGTGTGAGTATTATGTGTATGCAAGTAATAGATAGCGTGGTACTGTGTAGTATCGGCCCATCTTTGTTTTGTTCATGTGCAAGATGACGGAACTGCATTGGAACTGTTCCTTTTCTTTTCGCCCCCCCCCTTCCAAAAAAAAAAAATCGAGTATACATCCTCACGATGACAGCTGGCTTGAATTTGCTTTCGTTCATTTTTTTCAATTTTCATCGAGATTTCTTTTTTAAACATCAGATTGTTACATTTTGGGTTTCAATCGATTTCACTGGTTGAAAAATGTTAACATGTCCTTGATATGTAAAATATTTTACCTTTATTTTTATGAAGAGAAACAGATATCTAAATGAAATAGGGAAAGAAAGAGGGTGTCTATTTAAGCCAAGAAATTTTTGGCATTTGTTCCAATCACTTCTCTCTTCAGCACAAACTTCAGTATTAAAAATGTAGAAAGGCCATAAATTATTATTGATATTTTTTAATATTTTTGTAGAATGGCAGTTGTTTGTCTACTCTCTCCTTTTTTTCCCTTTCACTACCAATTATGTAGTTTGAAACAAACAGTGATTTCTCAGATATATGTCAATTAGTTAATGAAAACGCTTGAAATATGAATTAATACTGATGAATTTACAATATTGTCTATTACTAAATTTGTTTCCAATCCTTCAAGAATTATTATAAATTTACATATTTCTATAACAGGAGAAAGCTCCTTGTCCCTCCTCTGAAATATCATCAAGGGGTGATAAAACTTCTCACAAGAATAATAGACTAAGCCTGGAAAGGACTATAAATATGTTGTATATATTTTTTTATTTGTTGTGATGTGAGAGCAAGAATAAAAAAATATATTGTTTATTTCGCAGCTTTGTGTTTGAGTTTATTTACACATTTAAATGTAACGTTAACATAAAATGCATCAAAATGTATATAAAGGTAGAAAGATTCATTTGACGGCATAAAAAAACAAATTTCATAACCAAAAGGAATAAAAAAATGTTTAAGTAAATGTTATTTTTCTTGTTAAATTAGGCGTGGTATTCGAGAAGCTTTGTAGCCCACAATTGACGCATGATTATTATTAAAAAATAAAAACCTATTTATAGTAATCACATTCTTGATATGTTCTAGCATTTATTCCTATTTATTTGGCTTCCTTGCGAGGGCAGTTAGACACAAGGTCGGTTTTTAATGTGAGGAAAATCCAACTCCCCAAAAAAGGGGATTCTAGATAGGAACAAAAATAAAAATTACCTCAGTTTAGAAGGATTTCTCCTCCACTAATTTGGTTGGGTTCGGCAGAACCTAGGACCAAATGCGCAATACATCAGGGAGAGAACATGAATTCGAGCCCAGCGCCTCATCGGATGCACAAACTAGTGTTGTGCACTCATCTTCAATTGAATTCCATGCAATGTAATCTTTTCCAATTGCATCTGATTTTTACTTTAACTTGGTACTTAAAATAAACAACCAAATTTCGATTGGAAACAGATCCAACACTATTGACTACGTCAAGGCATGTAGTCCATGTCACTAATCTACCTACTGCTAGGATCACAAGAAACTATTCATTTCTCCTTAGTAAACAACGGGTCCATGTTATCGACGATGTATACCAAATTAAGGGGCACTGATCGTTTGGGGTCGATGTGAGCCATTACCTCTCTGACATACTCCCAGAGACTCCTAAGTCTACTGCAAAGGAAGAATGCATGACTTGCAGTTTCAACTTGGTTTTCGTTGTAGCATGGACAGAAGGGTAGTTCATCTCGCCTTCCTCCATCTCTGGCAAGTCTGTTGTAGAGTGGCAGTGCATCCAAGACAAGTCGCCATGTAATAAAGAATTCTGAGTTGTTCAAGTAGCTTTTGACCTGGCACCCACTCCATTGTAAGCGAACTTCCTCCTCTGACATATGTAGCCGCTCCAGCAAATCTTTTGCAGTCCTCACCACTAAGCTCCAATATAGTTTCTTTCTATACTGAGTAAAGTCACTGGACCCAGCAATGCCCTAAGGGCGGCCCAGCATTCAGTGAAAAATGGCGTCTCCCCACCTGGTCTCTGATGACCTTTCATGGAGTGATTAGGCATGAATCAAGGAAAGGAGCGCTCGACCGCAGGAACCCATGGAGAATTTTTGAGTAATGTATGACTTAGGAAAAGTAACCTTTCGGCTTGTGGATGACACTCCAGGCATCCCCAAGCTTTCCTTGCTAATACTTTGTGTACAGACTTGTCTATGGACAAACAACTTTCCTCTCTTCCAAAGAAGCAAAAGAGGAGCTACTTGAAAGCCTTAAGGCAGCACACAGGCAGAGGAAGTACAGACATGTGGTAAAGGATCAACAGAAAGACGTAAGTGGCACATGGACAATTTCCTCTGAATCCAAGTCCCCACAGACGATTTAACCTTGGCCTGTACCTCCGACAAATTCTTTTTCAGCTGGAGACCCGGTCTGAACCAAACTTTGAGAATATGAGTCAGGCCATCTGAAATCGTCTGGGAGTGTAAGAACCCCCAACCAGGTTTCCAACTGCAGGCCAACAAACTTGCTATAGTTGACAATGTCCCCTGTGATGTTTTCATTCTCCACAAGCGCCTAAGTCACCACTTTGATGTTATTATGGCTCGACATGCACATGATGATATCATTGGCAGAGCAATGCCATACAGGACTGGTCTCGCTGCCTCTTCCCTTAATTTACAAAAGAAGGGCTCCAATGTCAGGACATAAAGCAGTGGTAACAGCGGAAAACTCTGACGCACCGACTGAGAGAACCCAAATGACTTTGAGAGCTTACCATTTACCTGCACCACTACCATTAGTCTGCGATACAGAATAGAAACCCACTTGCAGAAATTCAGACCAAACAGCGGTCTCTATAACAGATTCAAAGAACCCATGGTTGAAAGCTTTGGACTGATCTAAATTGATCAGCACAGATTCTGTGTCTTCTTCTATCACCTCTAAGATCGTGCACACCAAGTGCAAGTTCTTTTGAATCGATCTCCCTTTCACAGCATAATTCTGAACTAGTTCAATCAAGTCGCCAATAACAACCTGCAGTTGGTTTGCAAGAACTCATGCCAAAATTTTCAACTCTGTGTTTAGCAGAGTGATAAGCCTATAGTCATCATAGTCCTCCCCACAATGCAGATCTCTTCAGTAATGTGACCGCTTTTTTAGTAGCCTGCCGCGAGATGGATCCCTGAACAAACCAGTGGTTAAACACATCCTTCAGAAGAGGAACAAACATGGGCCATAGCCTCAAATACATCTTGTAGAGCAGATAATCAAGTCCTGGAAATTTGTTCTAGCCAACCTGCTTCAACGCAGTAATGATCTCAGGTTCCGTAACCATCCCATCACAACTAGCTGCTTAAACTGTAGTAAAGTGGGACAAGCAAGCCAAACTCCTAGCCATGGAGTCTGGGTAGTTGGGTAAAGTGCTCCTCCAAATGCTCGCGAAACCCCTTCCAAGCCAAGTGATTGAGGTCCCTCTTAACTAAGGCTATCTCTAGGGGATCTCCCCAGCCACTGCCCGGGTCAGCCTATTTTCTACATGCTTTTTGTGTCTGAGCCCTAGTTACAGTAAGGCATATGCTATATTGGCCATTAAAGCATCTATTTTGGGGCTTAAGGTTAACCCACTAGCTCCCAATAACCCCCCCCCCCATCAGCTCCTGCTGAATTAGTGATGTTAGCTGTTTCTAGAAGTCGGCCATTTCCAGTAAGGAGGCATTCAACTTCCAGTACCCAGCCAATCTAGGCCTATTGCTTAACTTCAATTATCAATTTATGGTCTGAATGATCCAGCTAGTGGAATGTGAGACAAGATAGAAAATCTATGTCGTCCCTTCTAACATTCTGCCCAAGTAATTACTCGGACAAAAGGCCACACTAGTATGCCACGTCCACATCTCTCTCCCTGTGTGATCAAGACAAAACCTGTTGACCAGATCGCATGAGGCCATCAGGTCAGACAGACTGCTTTCATACCTATCCTCCGCGACCTTATCTATCTTGGGCTCTAGGATAGCATTCCAGTCCCCTATTAACACTACTCACTCCAAACCCAAGAGAAACACTTCTACACACCAAAAAAAGAAAACTCTCATTAGCGATATTGGGTATGTAAACTGTAATAATCTAGAACCTACCACTTTTAACGGCAACATCAACCATGACCAGCCTTCCCTGAGCATCCGCATGAACTACATTTACCATCGCAGATAGGGTGAAACTAATTAGCAAAGATACCACATGACTACGAAGATTGCCATATGCTGAGTAGACCTCAAAGTCGTCCGTCAGCACATTGCAATCCTCATACAAAATGAAGTGAGTCTCCTGGAGAGCAGCTATGTCTACCTCAAGGGCCACGAGATCCCTCAGCACGTGAGCAGCCTTGCTTCATAATTTCATGTCCCTTGTATTTAAACTAGCTAGGTTAAGATTCATAAATCCCTACCTAATAATATTCTTTGCACATGGAACTGAAGTCCTTGGGGATGAGGATGTCAAAGGTTTGACTAAAACCGCCTGGTCAGACATAACCCATCCATCCCTTGATAGGCCTCTGATGTCTAAGGGGAAGGTTAATTTCAACATTCTGTAAAATTAAGGGTTGAACGTAAATGGGGACCCTCCCTTCACATCTGCTTGTTATATTGTTTAGTGATGGGTGCTCCATGCCTTTAAGTTTCAAGCCAAGAAATTCCAGCATTCGTCATAGCACTTTTGCCCTTCCTCCCCTATTTACTTTCACAAAGGTGATTATCCTAAGGGCATCTTCAAAGTTCCTTGGGTTTTAAGTTTCTTTTCTCTGTACTCAAAACCCTCCAGGCTCTTTAGGTATCTTTTCTGATGCTGATTGAGATTACTTGCTGAGCCAGAATGGAAACTTCCTAGTTTTTTCCTGTCTAGGAGTCATGAGGAGGAGGATATTTCTTCCGCTACTTTTCCTGCTACTTTGTCTGCTGGAGCCTCTTCCAACTCCTCCATCGAGATGGTGAGAGAGTTAAATAGTTCTCCCCTTTCAGACTCTAGCTGTAATATGGGGAGCCTCTTGTCTCCTCCCCATTTTTGAGACAACCTTGCTCCACGTTGTGGCTTCCTTCTCTACCTTATTCTCTTTTTCTTTCACTTCTTCTTTTCTTGTCGGTATTTGTTTGGTTGCCTTCTCTGCAACTTTTTGGGAGCATGTTTTCGCCATGTGCCTGAGTTTCTGGAAATGCCAGCAATGTGGTCTTCAGTCCTCCACCAACATTGACCCTGACCCTCACAATTTAGTTGCACTGATATCTTATAGAAGCCTTTTCTGTCTAACCTAGCAACCTACAGTCTCCAGTTATTATGTTTCTAGGGCCTCTGACTGACTTAATCTCATTTACTTCCTCATATTGGGACATTATTGCCCCAATATGTTCTTCACTAACAAAGCAGGGGACTCCCAGGACTGTGATGTTTGTTCATCTTTTAGATAGGTACTCTGGCTTCATGCAGATGTTTTTCCACATGAGATCCCCCTTTGCCAGTTTTTCAACTTCATCCTTATTTGGCAGAAGGAGATCCCACATTGTAAAGTTGCACCTAACTATGTACAGCGCCGGTATTTTGTTTTTCAGGACTTTTATGAATTCCTTACATTTTCCAACTGAAGTAAGAAATGACACCTATTTTTCGTGAATCCTCTCCATTGTTCCTGGGATGATGTTTATCGCAATCCCTTCCGTATATTTTTCATATTTAGTCTTCAAGAGATCCTTGTAATAACTTGGAGAATTTTGTTCTTGCAGGCATCAGCTGGTTGCAGGTCTTGCTTCTAGTATTTGTAACCATTAAAAATAAAACAAAATAAAAAGTAAAACAAAATATCAATATATTAATATCCATATTCGCTTCGACTGTTATCATCCTGACATACCCTTAAAAGGAAAGTGAAATATTCTAAATGGCTAATCATAATTAACAAAATTAATAAAAAAAATGGTTTCGCTGGTAAGGCAAACACATTCTGATTATATATTAATACGTCAAAATAAGTAAAAATATGTAGCACTTTTGTTGTTTCGGGACAATTCAAACCCTCGCATTTAAGGTGAAAACATTATCTGCTTATGTCATGTTGTCGCTTCAATCATTAATATCCTGACATCTCTTAAAAGGAAAGTGGAGTATTCCATCAAAATGGAAAACAAAAAAATTTGGTGTCGCTGATTTAAAAAAAATTTCTTCAACTATTTATTTAATGCCCTGGAAAAATCACTTTTGATTTATTATAAAAATTCCCGCAATAACGACCTCCAGTGCAACTGTCACAACTGCCACAACCACCACCCCCATCTCTACTGCAATTGCTACCACCACCGACATCACTGCCACACCACCACCACCGTCTCTATCTTCACTGCAACTGCCACCACTATCACCACTGTAACTAGCACCAATGCCACGATAACTACCACCACCACCACGACTACTGCTTACATCTCCACCACAAGTGCCACCACCATTGCCTGCCACCACCATCACTGCCATAGCCACCGCCACCACTTCCACTGCAACTGCCACCATCACTAGTCACCCCCACCACCGCCGCTACCACAATGGCCACCACCACCACCACCATTCCCACCACTGCTACCACAACACTCACCATCACCACTGCAACTGCCACTAATACCACCACTGCCACCACTGTCAACACTCTCACCACCCTGCCACCACCAGATAACCATGATAATTTGCGTCTTCAACTAGAATTTAAAAAATTAGAAATACAAAAAGAAATAGAATTAGAAAAAAATAGAGTTGGAAAAACGAAGATTACAACTAGAAAATACAAACCAAAATGCAAATAACTTACTTTTTCGATGTAGGAAGAAACATTAAATTAGTATCTTCATTTAATGAAAAAAGAGTAGAGAAATATTTCCCTCTTTTTGAGAAAATAGCAACAAATTTAGGATGGCCCTATGAAATATGAATAACACATTTGTAATCTGTTTTAACTGGAAGAGCAGCTGATATATATATATATATATATATATATATATATATATGCTGCACTTGATATAGAATATGTCGCAGATTATGACAAAATGAAAAATGCTATATTGAATGCATGTGAATTAATACCAGGGGAGTACAGGTTAAAATTCAGAAAATATTTTAAAAATTGAAAATCATACTTTTATAGAATTTGCAAGAGGGAAAACAGATCTTTTCAAAAGATGGCTTAGGGCAAAAAAAGTAAAAAATGATTACCATAAATTACATGAACTTATTTTAATGTGTTTATAAAGAAACCCAAATATAGTGAGACGATAAAGAAATAGAAACTATTAACGATGCTGCTATGATCGCGAATATCCAAAACACTAGGAAAGAGTTATGAAAAGACTAAACTGACTGATAACCATTCAGGTTTTTATTCAAATAAGAAATGCATGTTTACATTCCACCCAAACAACTAATCTCATAAAAATTATTTAAAAAGAAAAAGAAAGACACATATCTGTAGCATCCACTACACATGGCCGAAACAAATCTTGTGCAGACATTTTCATAGCAATCACCGTTTCAACGCCCACATATACCAGAACACGCAAAGACAACATCGTAATTTGCCCATCCACACACATGCAATAAAGAACCTATGTTGTATTTCACGCACAGTGATACAACAGACAGACTGGAATGTTCTAGAACTCGCCTATATAAGATTTGGCCCGCAAAATCAAATTCGTTTTCTCTTCAGATTTCAACAGTCTGATTTGTATCTAAGTGACTCCGTCTTTGTGGGACGTTAAATCACCTAATATGACTTTCTGCACATTATGTATCTTTAATTCTCAACATGGAAAGTTACCATATTGAACGAGAATTATTCCTTCTTTTCAACAGTGCTATTTTGAACTGCTGTTTTCACATGTGACGAACACGCACACAAGTAAGACGTTTACAAAGCTTATGACTTTCTTTTCCCTCCAGAAAATAACCATGTGTCTCCCTCTGTTCATGAAAATCAGTAAACTTTATGCTTTTTCCATGAGATACTTATTAACAAAGACTGTATAATGAACACTCGTTGTAAAAAACCTTAACATTGGAATGATTTAAATTACTGTTTCTTAGATTATGTATCAAATTTTAAAGAAATATTATACAATATTTCAAAATAGCACAAGAAAATTTAACAAATACTTAAATTAAAATAAGATTTACATCTGATATGACTAGTAAACATCGAAGTTTTGAAGTGGGAGATAAAGTCTTAGTAGTTTTAGCAATTCCGAGTAATTCTTTACTGGCAAGATATTTTGGACTATACGAAATAGGAAAGAAAATTAATGGGGTAAATTATATCATACGAAAGAAAATTAATGGGGTAAATTATATCATACGCATTATATATATAAATTATATACGCATTCCAGATCGGAGAAAGAAAAACAGAATTTGCCACATTAATATGCCAAGAGTTTTATCTGAACCCTCGTATACCAAGTTCTGGGATAAAAATTTCGAAATCTATATTTCAAAACTTTTAATTTGAGGTGGGGAGTGTCATGAAAGCACAGTGCTCCTGTTAAAATATGAATAAATTTTCTACATAAATAATAATATAAAATATAAAATAAATATAAAAATAAACATATATAAACATAAATAATAATATAAAATTAATATTATAACATAATATAAAATATATTATATTAAAGCAAATATGTATAATAGATAATAATAATAATATGAACCTTTTACTATTAAAATGCATTACATTACAGTTAGAAACAAAGATTCTGGAGAGATTTAAAAATAGAACAGAAACGTGTTCTTTTTCCTTTTTTTTTCTTTTTTTTTTTGAGGGCTCAAGAAAGTTCCAAAGTTGATAGGAATGATATAACTAAAATGAAGCTAGTCTCAACATTAACAAATATTTTAGACACTAATGAAAATAAAACTCATTTAGACAATGAATAAACATGCGATTACTAGTTGGAAATTCTGTATTATTCCACATGACTATAAATAGACGCTAATAGCATCATAACTTCAGTTATTAAATCGGCTCTGAGAAAGAACGCTAAGTTGGGGCGACTTTTCAACTATTTATGACTCTGGCCAATTTCCTGGGATAAAATCCGGTCGTAAGGAATTTCCTTAAAACAACCTTATTGCAAACTCTCTCACAAAAGAAACGGTGACTTGGTAAATATTGATTTTTTTATCTTATATTCTAACCAAAGTAAAAATATATTATACTAGCAAAAGTACTCGTCGTTGACTGGGTTCAAAAACAGCCTACAGAAAATGGACTCTGATTTATGAAAGTTATGAAAAGGAAGGGTTGTAAAGAGATAGCTTCGAATTTGAGGGTATCAAAACCAAAGCAAAATATGATGAAAGTAAAAATAAAATAGATAAACCCCATAATTTATTATACCATACCTGTTCACACTGAGACACTTATCACAATATTCTGTGGATCTATATTAAAAAAAACCTTGTTAAACTTTGTGACATATTTCCATTCTATGGAGATCAGGCGCGAACGAACACCCCATAATTTTATTATACCATATTTCTTCAAACTGAAACATATTTATCAAAGTATACTTACCCAGATAGATATGAAAAGTCTTTATTAAAGTGTGTGCCTATTTTCATTATATGGCGGCCAGGCGCGAACGCTGTCCCCACAATTTTATTATACCATCCCTAAAACATACTTATCAAAGTATTCTTATGTACATCTATATCAAAAACACTTGTAAACGTTTTTTTTTTTTTTTTTTATTTCCATACTTTGTGGACCAGGCGCGTACGCAGACTCCACAATTTTAATGAATCATCATTATGCCAGATCAAACATACCCATTCCTGTGTCTCGATACATCTTCTATCATTATATGTGATCAGTTTTCTATAATAGTCAGCCATATAGGAGCCTATTCGTGACCAGAAACACACACAGACATTCAGCTTTATATTATAGTTTTTCTTAAACTCTATTATTATTATATTATTATTATTATATATTATTATTATTATATTATTATTATAATTATTATTCTGCAACAAAAACTAGTAACAAAGAACTTGAATTATCTCCCTTACACATTTTTTTGTAAACATTTGTTTCCATTTGTTTATCTGTTCAATAAATTCACTACTTCTCTCTTAAACGCCATCTTTTAGTTTTTTTGTTTTTTTTTCAATATATGTTGTGTCTACCCTTAGGCATTTATTTTGCACATAACACACACACACACACACACACACATACACATTATATATATATATATATATATATATATATATATATATATATATATATATATATATATATATATATATACATGAACAGTAAAATTTCAAATTAATTTGGGAATATCTAACGTAGGGCGGCCCCTTAGTGTAAATGTGTTATTGTGGTGACTGAGACGATTCTAGCTAAAAGTATATATATTTTTATTATTTAGACCAAGGATGACCAATGACACCTATTTTCCTCACACTTTAATGGTATTGTACTTAATTTAATTTTTAAATGTAAATTTTAAAATATTTTTGCAAAGAAATAGCGCAAAGTGTAGTATCTGTTCTGATGGTCCACTTAGTCTTATCTGTCATCGATCTGTCAAGGAGAAATTCTTCTTGACAATTTTCATTTTTGTTCCACTCCAGAGTGTTTCATTTTGGAGAGCTGGAATTTTCCCTACATTAAAAATCGAACTTGTATCTAACTTTGCCCTCGCGGGGAGGCAAATAAATAGGAGCATTAGAAAGTTATTAACGATATTTGAACAGAACTGTAATAACACGATTATTTCACAGTTTTGAACCGGAAACAAGACAGATTTGTCAGCTTATAAAAATTGCATTCACAAAGTGAACCAGCAAAAGATGTTTGAGAGTTTTAATATAATGTTTAAATGAATGATGCCTAAATACATACGAATACTATTGTTTCATATGGACGAATAAATCCTAGTGTTTGGTTTGATCAAATGTCTGAGTTTTTGTTTTTTATCTTAATTTGCAGCTTCCTCAGTTATGTTCGGAATTAAAAGAACGACAAAAATGTGAGAATATTTCAGATGTCTACCTGTCGTCTTCTCCAACACTTCCGGCTTTCAGGTAAGTGATTTGCTGGTCAAATTATCTAATCAAAACGGTGTTCCAACAGACTCACTAAAAATTAAAACTTAAATAGGTTCTATCAGCAATTATCAATTACCTTCTATGACATGCTCTATTTGAAATCTCTATCTTTATAAAGTAATATATATTATATGTACAAATAATTGAAAAGTTTGAAAGTAATGGATATAATAGTCTAGGTAATGTAGATAACGATATCCTACGGATACGTCAGGATAAGGAAGACGATATAATTAAAAAAAATGCGAGTAATTTACCCATATGGGTTGAATATTAAAGTTAAAAAAAGTAACTTACAAGATTCTGAAATTATAGGTAGATTATATCCAGCTTTGCCTCGCTACGGTATTAGAGATAGAACTCATGTTAATAGAAATAATAGAGAATCAGTTATTTCATGCGAGGATTTTTTAGTAAAATTAAAGATATCATTATTAATAAAATTTATGAGTCGTTCAATTATATAAGAAAATTGCTTAATCAAACAAAAAAGAAAGTTTTGAAGGAAATATCATCTAAAATATCATTACAACCGGATACGATATATAAGAAGGACTATTTTATTCAATGGTATGACTATATTCTGGATATAATCGACACTAAATTATATAAGCCACCAGTGAACGATATAAAAAAGAAACCTAAAAATGTGTGTGTAGTTTTGTATGAAAATAAAGGTTTTGATGATGTAAATTTACCTAAAATATTTAATAAACAAAAAACTATACAATTACTACCAAATGAGTTACAGACAAAAGATCAAAAACCAATAGTTACATATAAACTAGGGCCAATAATACGCAATAAGATTTTTAATTATAAGAAAACGGTAGAACATATAAATATAAATGATAATAATATAAATATTCCAGAATGTGAATGTAATTCCTCTCCTTTCTGTAATAATGAGATAAAACATGTAATTACAGGAGATTTAAAAATAGTAAATAATCCTAAATTAAGAAAACTACTTAGTAAGGGTCCAAATTATAGAGAACCCAAATGCCTAAATTACACTAAATGCGTTAAAGAAGTAACTAAAGCACTATAATGTTTTATTATGTCTATGGTAAATAAATATAAATTAGCACAGTCTACGTTTGATGCATGGAAAATAGTATAATTGAATGCGAAAATAAAAAGGTTAACCATATAAAACAATTTAAACACCCTAGAAAAACCAATCCTCTTTTAAAAAATTCAGAAATACGAGAGGAACTTAAAATACCTCAAGAAAAGTTTGTAATAGTTCCGATTGATAAAGCGGCAAACAATATAGCTTTTATATGTAAAAAATATTATATACAACGTTTATTGATAGAAGTAGGACTTATAGGAAACGTTTCGGAGACTTATAAAGTAAGTAATAGTAATTTAGATAGCATTATTTTGAATAATAGTATTATTAGTGAAAAAGTAGGATTAAAGTTAGAAGAGAAACACAAAAATCTTCCATGTATGTATTGAATACCTAAAATGCATAAAAATCCAGTTGGTGCTAGATTTATTGTAGGTTCAAAGACGTGCATCACGAAACCTTTAAGTAAAGCTATATCTAAAATATTTAAATTAATTATAAATCAAATAAATAATTTTCACCTGAAAAGTAAATTCTATAGTAATATAAATCTATTTTGGGTAGTAAATAATTCCCAACCAGTGAAAGAAAAACTAGATAAAATAAATTCCAGAATAAAAGCAAAATCTATAGCTACTTATGATTTTAGTACGCTATATACTAAAATTCCGCACGAAAAACTTATAAAAGAATTAAATGATACTGTAGATTTGGCTTTTGAAGGTGGAAAAGGTAAATATATAGACTTTTCAAACTCTAAAGCTTTCTGGTGTAAAAATAAAAATATCAAAACTAGTGTTTCTAAAGGTATTTTAAAAATACTTGTAAGTCATCTTATTAAAGAATGTTATTTTCAAATAGGAAATAAAATATTGCTCCAAACGATAGGTATCCCAATGGGATTGGATCCTGCACCATTTTGGGCAAATTTGTATTTACATAGACTCGAGTATATATATATATATATATATATATATATATATATATATATATATATATATATATATATATATATATGTCATCACTATTAAAAACAGATATATCTAAAACATATAACTTTCATGGATGTAGGAGATTTATAGATGACCTTATATGTATAAACGATAATGATGAATTCGAAAAAAATAAACATCTTATATATCCAAACGAATTAAAATTGAATTGTGAACATAGAGGACAACAGGCTACATTTATGGATTTAGATATAAAAATTGAGGATGGGATTTTTCTTTATAAAATATTTGATAAAAGAAACGCTTTCCCCTTTAAAATAGTATGTATGCCCCATAAAGATAGCACCTGCCCTGTTTTTTTTTTATGGAACCATTATGTCAGAGTTTTTGAGAATAGCTCGCGTTACTTTAAAACTAACAGACTTTATACCACCAGTTTCTAGTTTAGTAATAAGGATGATAAAACAAGGTGGGGATAAAAATAAAATATTAAAACAGTTAAATAAAGCATTTGTTCGTTATCCTGATGCTTTTGAATCGTTTAAGATAAACCAGACTATATTAATAAAGGAAATCCAAAACTATATTAGCAATGTATAAAATGTATTTATAATTACATATAATAAATTTATAAAATGTATATATGTAAAAATATTTTTAACCTTTATATATCTAATTTTAAATAAGAATGTAAATATACTAAATACTAATCATAGTGGGGGTGATAAGTAGTTAAATGGATTCATCCTAATCTTATAAATACAAGACTGATAAATTAAAAAATTAAAAAATGTATCCATTTTAAATGTGGAAATTGATGAATCGCACAGGTAAGAAATTCATTTTTATAGTATGAAAAGGTTAGTAATTGCAATTAAGAATAGAAAACTGGATCAAATGTTTGAAACATGTCTTCTTCCTAAGATTAAGGGTGGTGGTGTTTGATCAACACTGCTGGGGAGCCATGATGTAATATACCGTTTTGTTTTTAAATCCCCGAAACAGTGTTTCATGGTAAACAACTGATGATCCCTTGAAAAATAAATTATTGGTATTATATTCGAGAGCGAGTTGATGCAGTGATTGCAGGTGATTAAATGACTTACTGACTAGATGGTTTTCTAACGAATGATAAAAAATATTTTTTTGTATAGTTTTAAAGGTTAAAAACTTCCAAGACTATATATATATATATATATATATATATATATATATATATATACTAACCGATCATTATGAATTGTAGAACATAATTGCCAGGGATAAGGATGGGTAATGTGGGATAAGTTTAGTTTAATTTTGTTTTGGAAAATAGAGGTGGAAATCTATCATAAAAAATTCAGATACCTCCGATTTTTGTGAAATTTTAACAATTTTATAAATTGTTAAATATTGCCCTAATTTCAGTTTTTTTTTAAATTATTTTAAAGTGTTTTATAAGTGTTTTATAACAGGAGCATAACAGGAGCATAATCTGAAATATTTGAAAATTCAAATATTTCAGATTTGCATTAAATTTGATCTGCTGGGATTAGACATCAATTAAACAAGATTCCCTGAATTTCAGTTTCTTCTATTAAGCTTAATTCTTAAATTTTACACAAATATAGTTTATAAAAATACTCTAAATTTGTAAAAAAAAAAAATAGTGTTGTCTTTTCTTTTACTGACAAACAAGGCATCGCTAAATGGGGTCATTTTCTGAATGTGAAGAGTTTGTGCAATGCTTTGTGTTATCTGTCTTGGATGAGAATGCTAAATATGGGGGATAGGATACATTGGGGACTAGCCAGAAGGATAAACAATATGTATTGCCAGCTTTCGGGGCTCTCTATTTCCCTTTTCATGATCATCGTATCTTATAAAAATAAATAAAAATTTAAAACGAAAATATTGTCGTCTATTTTAAGTAACCAAAGTAAGGAGGAGAAAGAAACGTTTTGTTGAATTAATGCATTTTTATCAAATATAAAAATACGTGTAAATATTTAAATCTATTCAACTTTTTTCTTTCAAAATTCATTTATAATATACATTTTCTCGAAATAGGACTACACTTTTATTTGGAAGAAAAAATCTAGAGAAAAAATGAACAACATTTCATCAAAATTTCATGTATTCAAACAATATATTTAATTCTTGTATAATTGTTTGTTTGTTTTTTCTTTTGCCTGTTTTGATAAAATGTTATCTAACTGGTTAAATTATTTTCTTCATCTCCTCAAACTCTTTTTACTACAAACGCTATACATTATCTATCATCTGACTTACATCTTTCTTTCAACATCCAGATTCAAAGCAATAGAGGCGACGCTTACTTTCAATTTTTCAGAATGTCAAAAGTCTTTTTAAAATCGTTACATATTTATTTCGAAATGGAATAAATATTTATTTTTATCTACTTCTTTGTGCTATTATATGCGTAAATGCAGTAAAAACACTATGCAAACAAAAAAAGGTTTTCATTATTTGTTTCTAATTTCTTTTGTTACTCCTTCACTTTCATTAGCAGAGGTTGAGGTGAGAAGCTTCCCGAAATCTGCGTTTGTATGCATCCAACCTTGCTTGATAAACAAAGAAAACGGTCACCAGATTTCAATCACAAAAGTATTTAGTTTTCTTTCACTGCAAGAACTTTGACACCAGGGTCGGAATGTGGAATTGAGAAGTCAGTGCCCACGAGGAAGAGTACTTTGGCCTGCAAAAAATGGCTGGGCAGTTACAGTCGGTAGTCTTCAATAAAAGTGCCTTAGGCGATTAGCAATAAACTAACCCCTTCTCAAAGAAAGAAGGTAAAGCCTGGGAGGATGGACATCCTAGAACTGCACAGAACAAGCATTACACCACAATCAAAGGGACCAGGTCATTGCAGGAATGCTCTAATCTCTGTTGATTTGGGGGGCTAAGGATAAAAATTCCTAGTCGGTTTTCAGTTGCAAAAAAACTTTTTCCCTACAATTCAAATTACCTTTATTTAACGTTTTCATCAACACAAACTATTATATTGAAAGGACATTGGTTTGGCCGGTAGGTATGTTATATGGCAGGGTTGAAAAATCTTTGAATTTTGACTTTTGCCTTGATTTTTTATATCAATCGCTCCAGGCAAAGCTTGAAACTACTTGACGTAAAGAAAAATACTACTTTCAGATAAAAAAAAAATCAGCCAACGATAAGTGTGAGTTGGAATAGATACAGAGTTAGAAAACAGACGTTCTTTTCCCTTTATCAGAAATATTGTTTATGGAATGTAAGGAGTAAACGACAAAAACAAGGAAAATGAGAATTATGAAGCTGACATAAACAAATTTGCGGTTCACTTACTACTCTCCATATTTGCACCAGACTCAGCTTTTACTTTTTACAAATGAAAAAGAAATTGACCTTAAAAATTCAGCACCCGTAAAATATAGTTTTGCCATTCATTGTGTTGAGAAAGTTAATTAGGAATTACAGTATCTGGAAAAGATTTGGAGAAAAGATTTTGAATTTGATTCTCTAGGCCATTATTTACTAGTTTCTCCAAAAAATGCACTCTGGATTGGATCAAAACTAAAATTTATCCCAATTTAGTAGGACTTCCCATCACCAACTGAAGATAGAACAAATGAAGTGTCTTACCAAACCACCCAAACAAGTGGATATTTTTTAACTTGATGGAGACTTGTACTCTCTGAGTACGTTATTAATACCCAATCGGTTGGTAACAACAAAACAAATACAACACAGATTTAAAAAAAAAAAAAAGAAGAAATATCGTGGTTATCTGGCGTTGCCCAGGATCACGAATAACAAAATAGAAATGTTAAAAAAATATGTGCAACGTCTTTCTTTTAAAACTTCTCTGTTTCTCCACCCCCATCTCCCTCTGTCTCTTTTTCTTTCTGCTCCATCTCCTCCCCCTTATCTACCTCTCTATCCTACTCTCTTCTCTCTCTCTCTCTTCTTAACTCCCATGCTCTCTCCTATCTCCCCATCTCACCATAACCCCCCCTCTCCCTCTATCATCTCCTTTCTCTTCATATGGCAACTAGAAAAAAAAATTGATAAACTACTACATAATAATAATATTTAAAAATTTTTCTAAATGTCCCTGTACGTACACATCCTGCAGACTAAACTCACAACTCTGAGAAATTTTTCTCTGAGAAAAAACTTTTTATCCGGCACCATCTTATTTGCACGTGAGTAACGAGATTTCATGTTACTTTCTGAGACATGCTAGTATATAATCAGGTGCAATCACCATTTTCCTAACCAGAATTTACATGTTAGACAAACTAATCCAGAGATTTTAGGTAAACCCCTCCTCACTTTTATTACTTGCTACAAATGATAACAAGGCATTGAGAAACTTGAATGCCTACAAGACACGATCCTCGAGTGTCTAAGGTCTCTCTATACAGTAGTTTGTCACAATAATCTGGCATGAGGATATATTTCCCTTCAAATAAATACTGATTAACTAGTCAAGATCACTTAGTATTCGTGGCCCAAATACAATCTCCTCGTTATGGCTAATCCACACAAGGAATGGTGCACCTTCTCCAGGTGATGTTACCTGGAGACTATATGAATTCTTGTCCTGCAATCTAGTAAGACCAAGGGAGCACAAGGAAGACATACTATACTATACTATAATTTATTTAAATGGTCAAATTGGACAGAGGAAAACTGTGTTCATAACTTCTTTACTAACTCAATGTTTGAGATGTAAAGAAGAACTTTAATATTCGAATATTTATGTATCTTATATAGAGATCAAGTGTTAGCCCCTTGATTTTTGAGAACTTTGACTAAAGTAAAGAGAGAAACCTGCAGTTGTCTAAATTTGTACTTTCTCTAAACCGTGAAAACTGAGTCTAGTGCAATTTGACTTGTGTATTTATGTAAATTCTTTGCAGTTCTTCTGTAACATTCAAGAAAATGAATACAACTAAACAATCAAAAGGTTTAAAAGAAGTCAGAGATCTTTACCATCCTCGAGGAATAATGGTTCACACAGGACGTCATCAAGTAAGTAAAATTATTTGTATTTGATGCATGATCTACTAGCTGTATATTAGTTGACAATGAAATATTTTCAAAGTTAAGTGTAGATACAAATTGACAGTTGCAATGGGTTATCTGCTATGATAGATGAGGGATGATCAGTAAAATAGATAAGAGGAGTAAATATTTGATAAGTTAATTTCACAATGTAATGCACCAGATATTTGATGAGTTAATTTCACAATGTAACGCACCAGATATTTGATGAGTTAATTTCACAATGTAACGCACCAGATATTTGATGAGTTAATTTCACAATGTAATGCACCAGATATTTGATGAGTTAATTTCACAATGTAATGCACCAGATATTTGATAAGTTAATTTCACAATGTAATGCACCAGATATTTGATAAGTTAATTTCACAATGTAATGCACCAGATATTTGATAAGTTAATTTCACAATGTAACGCACCAGATATTTGATGAGTTAATTTCACAATGTAACGCACCAGATATTTGATGAGTTAATTTCACAATGTAACGCACCAGATATTTGATGAGTTAATTTCACAATGTAACGCACCAGATATTTGATGAGTTAATTTCACAATGTAACGCACCAGATATTTGATGAGTTAATTTCACAATGTAACGCACCAGATATTTGATGAGTTAATTTCACAATGTAATGCACCAGATATTTGATGAGTTAATTTCACAATGTAACGCACCAGATATTTGATGAGTTAATTTCACAATGTAACGCACCAGATATTTGATAAGTTAATTTCACAATGTAATGCACCAGATATTTGATAAGTTAATTTCACAATGTAATGCACCAGATATTTGATGAGTTAATTTCACAATGTAATGCACCAGATATTTGATGAGTTAATTTCACAATGTAATGCACCAGATATTTGATAAGTTAATTTCACAATGTAATGCACCAGATATTTGATAAGTTAATTTCACAATGTAATGCACCAGATATTTGATGAGTTAATTTCACAATGTAACGCACCAGATATTTGATAAGTTAATTTCACAATGTAATGCACCAGATATTTGATGAGTTAATTTCACAATGTAATGCACCAGATATTTGATGAGTTAATTTCACAATGTAACGCACCAGATATTTGATAAGTTAATTTCACAATGTAATGCACCAGATATTTGATGAGTTAATTTCACAATGTAATGCACCAGATATTTGATAAGTTAATTTCACAATGTAATGCACCAGATATTTGATGAGTTAATTTCACAATGTAACGCACCAGATATTTGATGAGTTAATTTCACAATGTAATGCACCAGATATTTGATAAGTTAATTTCACAATGTAATGCACCAGATATTTGATGAGTTAATTTCACAATGTAACGCACCAGATATTTGATAAGTTAATTTCACAATGTAATGCACCAGATATTTGATGAGTTAATTTCACAATGTAATGCACCAGATATTTGATGAGTTAATTTCACAATGTAAAGCACCAGATATTTGATAAGTTAATTTCACAATGTAACGCACCAGATATTTGATGAGTTAATTTCACAATGTAACGCACCAGATATTTGATAAGTTAATTTCACAATGTAATGCACCAGATATTTGATGAGTTAATTTCACAATGTAATGCACCAGATATTTGATGAGTTAATTTCACAATGTAACGCACCAGATATTTGATAAGTTAATTTCACAATGTAATGCACCAGATATTTGATGAGTTAATTTCACAATGTAACGCACCAGATATTTGGGCTTAAATTCGTTGTTGTCAGGATTTTGGTGAAGCACATGGGAGGTATAGTTATCCCTCTTTATGTTTTAATGGATGACAACGGGTAAGATAACAAGATCTACAGTTTTAATATTTATCCAGTAAAGTATGAAAATGTATTTATGGCTACACAGTGGCTTCCACATTGCATCCTTGTGGGCTAAGTGTGGGGATGAAACGTGGACACATATAGTAGCTTAACTGCCATAGATATATTTTCATATTTTACTGCTAAGCTCTAAAAGAAGTACCATCCTCGGGAAATCCTCCTTTGATGATGATACTTTATTATCCGAAATTAATTAAAAAGACTATTGACTAATTTTTTAATAAAATATTTGCATTTTAGCATGGCTTTAAAACAGGTTGTTTGTTCATTTAAAATCTTATATTTAAGAAGATATATAATTTTTCAGTATGACAAAATTGATTTTATCAAAAGTAAAAATAACTATTTTTACACCAAATTTGGAGCACTAGTGAAGTAAATACTGAAAATTATATGCACAATATATTATATCACCTTATAATATATGTGTATGTACATGAAATAATAAGATTATATATATATATATATATATATATATATATATATATATATATATATATATAGTTATCTACTGACACATGTTTCATCGTCGCAGCAATTCATCAGTATGCTTACCCTAGTGAAATTCGAAACTGAGATTCCTGAATTCTGGTGCTCAACAATGCTATGAGTATTTTGTGAGTTACTTAGACAGAACGCATCTGTCAGCAACAAAAAACGATAAAGCGATCTGGTTAACAGAATACACATTTATTAATAGTTCATCAAAGCAAAACTATAACAAAACGTTCAGAATACATACAAAGTAGATTGCACACAAAATTAATACATTAGTCAATGCGCACCATTGTAATAAGATAAGTAAAGCATAAAGTAGACATTAGTAAGTGTTCGTCTATAAAGACTGAGTCCAAACACGCAACTAATCAGCAAATGGAAGGTAGAATATTGTCTGACTTTCGAACCTCATATATATGATACAGGATTTAGGGAGTCCCTTGATTCTTTCTCCAAGGTACAAAATTGTGGTCCCAAATTTCATTTTCCCCAAAAGAGATAACTAGTATTATTTCCTAAAAAGTTATGCAAACATTGAAGATGATTTCTGTTGTGGAGATGCCCACAAATTAACATAGGTGGGTGAGTGAGATATATAAAGGTATCAATCACCAATACCGGGGGAGTTCTGCAACAACCGCCAAATAGGCAAGACGCCTATGTTGCCTCCAGTAAGACATGCAACACGCCACCTGCCGGAATATCTCCAACTGAAGTATATCTGAAGACATGTTAATATGTATATAACTTTTCTGCCTAATATATTATTGTTATACCTTTACTTTCCGTGTTCTTGTTAATTGTTTGTGCAGACACAACAGTGGCGATGGGAATTCGAAAAAGGCTTACACAGGATAAAATTCACTATTAAATACAACAGTCGCGACGGGAATTCGAAAAAAGACTTACGCAGGATAAAATCCACTATTAAACACAACAGTGGTGTCGAGAATTCGAAAAAAGACTTATGCAGGATAAAATCTCCAACTGAAGTATATCTGAAGACATGTAAATATGTATATAACTTTTCTGCCTAATATATTATTGTTATACCTTTACTTTCCGTGTTCTTGTTAATTATTTGTGCAAACACAACAGCGGCGATGGGAATTCGAAAAAAGACTCACGCAGGATAAAATTCACTATTAAACACAACAGTGGCGATGGGAATTCAAAAAAAGACTTACGCGGGAAAATCCACTACTAAACTCAACAGTGGTGTACGAAAAATACTTACTCGAGAAAGATTGAAAAAAAAAAAAAACGTACTCAAACAAAAAGAAAATGTACTGTTGAAGACAACAGTAACGCCGAGGACTTTGAAAAAGATTTACTCGGGAATTCACTGTTAGACACAGCAGCAGTATTCGAAAAATAATTTACACGGAAAGTTATCACTGTCAAAAAAAAACAAAAGAAACAAAAAAAATAAACGAAAGTAACTACAAAATTGTCGAATGAAGATTTACTTGGGAATTCACTGTTAGACACAGCAACAGAATTCGAAAAATAATTAACGCGGAAAGTTATCACTGTCGAACAAAAAACAAAAAAAAATCAAACGAAAGTAACTACAAAATTGTCGAACAAGATATTCGAACACTGGATACTTGAAAGCAAAATACCAATAACCATTTCAAAGTGACTACGAAAGTCAAAGAAAAAAAAAAAGTGTTTTCGCTAGTACACCGTGAACTAATTTATGCAAATTGTCTTGAAGGAGAAAAGTGATATTTTTTTTCAGCTGTACCAAGAAAGGATTTTTTTTTTTTTAAAGAATTCTTGTACGTAATAAAAACTTAACGGAATAAGAGAAAAAAATAAAATACATTTTTTTTCATCCCTCAATAGAAAAAAGGGAAAAAGAAAGGTTCAACACAAAAATAATATCTCAATAGAATTTGGTTGACACAAAAAAAGAAGAAAAAAAAGCGAACCTAAAAACGGTTGTTCGTAGTTATTGTAAAAAGTGAATTAGTAAAATAGACTGATTTTTCTAATCTTTGAAAAAAAAAAAAAAGAAGATGGAGTAATTTGCTAAAATAATGACACAGTTCATGCAGAATCAGCAGATCCTACAAAAAGAACAGCAAGCGCTACATGCAGAAAGAGACAAAAGACAAAATGAATGACTCATAAAATGCCTAGAAATCAGGAAGAAAGGTTTGCGCAGATGCAACTTGAACAGAAAGAACTGTTAGAAAGATTAACAGCTAATTCCATACAAGAAAGTAATACAACCTTCTCCAACACAACAATTGTTAACAGCATAGATGTGTTCACATACCTACCAGAAGAGGATAAAACTTTTGATGCATACTTCAAGATGTATGAAGATATTTTCGAAACAGACTGCGAAAACTGGCCAAATGGAAAGAAAGTTTATTACTTCGAAAGCTTGGTACCAGTGAACATTGAAAATTTGTTGATTTCATATTGCCAAGGAGAACGAATCTGTTAGATTTCGCTGAGACCGTAAAGCTTCTTAAGGAGTTATTCGGACTGAACATGTCTTTTTTCCACAAGAGATGGTCATGTATGAATCTTAAGAAAACTAATGAGCAGGACTACCTGACATACGCGTCAGTAGTAAACAGAAACTGCGACAACTTCAAATTATCGGAACTCACGGTGAACGATTTCAAATGTTTAATCCTTGCACAGGGTCTAGTATCCACAAAAAATTCAGAGATCCGAAGACACGTTCTCTCAAAATTAGAGACAGAACAAGGCCTGACATTGCAGAAATTAGCAGAAGATTGCCAAAGGGCAGTATCACTAAAAAAAGATTCCAGCGATATAGAAGAAGCAGGAGTGGCGTACATTAGGAAGATTAAAAAAGCTGTCAGAAACTCAGGACAAAGAAATTTTGAGACTAGTCAAAATTCAAAAAAATACTCAAATTATAAATACTCAAATTATAATAACTACAGAAAACAAAATTACGATAATAGTCAATATAATAACTACAGAAAACGAAATTAGGATAATAATCAAAGGAATTATAAAAATACAGTATCAGGTAATAATTGCAGAAGATGTCATGAAAACATTTTGAAAAGGAATGTCCTTACAAAAATATCAGGTGCTACAATTGTGATAAAGTTGGACATAAGAGTGTTTGCTGCAGAACAAAAAATAGAGTACACCAAATGAGAACAAACGACAAAGGGAAAAATAATTTACGAAAATATGTATCAGTAAATATTTTCGACAAACAAGTGAAATTTCAGCTTGACTCTGGATCGGATTTGTCATTAATAAACGTCAACACTTGGAAAAAGCTGGGTAAACCGACTCTTCAAAAGTCAAGTAATGGTGCACGAACAGTGACAGGAGACGAAGTAAAATTCGAAGGAGAGGTCACCATTAATTTAAATGGCATGACGAAGAAATTGAAAATCTTTGTAATTAAAGAAAGCGAGAACTTATTAGGAAGTGACTGGATTGAAAAATTCAATCTTTGGGATAAACCAATGAATGCTTTTTGTAGAAAAATAACCAGTTGCACCCCAACATCAGAAAATATTAAAATCGATCTAAAAAAGAAATTCCCAGAAATATTTACTACTGGACTGGGAAGATGCAATAAATTTAAGGCTTCGTCGAGCTAAAAAAGGATGCAACACCTGTGTTTAAGAAAAACCGGAACATACCGTTCGCCGGTTTAGACAAAATAAATAGCGAGCTAGATAGACTCGAAAAAACAGTCATCTTATCGAAAATCGAAACTAGTGTCTGAGCAGCCCCTATGGTGTACATAAAAAAAAGTCGGAACAAATTCGAGTTTGTGCAGACTTTTCTATGGGCCTAAACGATGATGACCACCAGTACCCTTTACCAAGCCCTGAGGAGATATTTGCCAGACTAAATGGTGGTCAACTTTGTTCAAAAATAGATTTTGCCTATTTACAAATTCCGATGGAAAAAGAATGCTCAAAGATATTATGCATTAACACGCACAAAGGGTTGTTCAAATACAACCGTCTACCTTTCGGGATCAAAGTCATGCCGGCGATTTTCCAACAAGCAATACGGATTCAAGGTGAAAGAAAACAAATGCGAATTTTGTTTAGACAAAATCAAATATTTAGGGCAAATAATAAAGACGGTCAACACCCAGACCCAGAAAGATTGACAGCAATTAAAAGCATGCCGGCACCACATAACGTGACGACTCTAAAGAGTTTCTTAGATCTCGCAAACTACTACCAAGTATTTATCAAAGGAATGCACGACCTAAGAGCTCCGCTTAACGAGTTATTAAAGAACGAAACACCATGGATATGGACAAAAGAATTTCAAGACGCATTTGAGAAAATTAAAAAGACGTTGATGTCCGATCTATTTTTAACCTATTATGACCCAAAATTAGAAATAAGTGTTGCAAACGCCATGAGTTCGTATGGTACAGGAGCATGTATACAGCATATCCTGCCAGATGGATTGAAGAAACCTATAGCTCACGCCTCAAGGACACTACTTCCGGCAGAAAAGAAAATAGAAACTGGAAACAGATCACAAGCCCCTAGTGACAATCTTCGGCTCAAAAAAGGGGCTTGCCAGTATATACGAAAAATCGCCTACTCCGTTGGATTACGATCTTGCTAAATTATGACTTTCAAATAAAACATCTGGGTTCGAAATAAATAGGTCATGTGGATGGCCTATCAAGGCTTATACCAAAAATGGAGGAAACCCTTGAAGAGTCAGTAATTGCAGCTATATGTTCCAATTATGAGGAAAAAAACATGATGGCGAATATAATAAAAGAACTACCAGTTACATTAACCGATATAAAAAGGGAGGCTGAAAATGACGACATCATCACAGACATAAAGAAAAAAAATAAGGGAAAATGATGAAAAAATGCAAAGCATATTTTCCGTATGCAATGATGTTTTATTATATAGTGAAAGAGTTGTTATCCCGAAAACCTTGCAGAAAAAGATCTGACGTGATTTTCATACAGGACACCCGGGTATAAGTAGGATGAAGGCACTTATGCAGAGTTATGTTTACATGGATGTGGATATTGCACTAACAGTAAACAAGTGTAAAGGTTGTGCGTTAGCCGCAAAGGCACCACCATAAACCTTGGAAAAAAACTGACCATCCATGGTCACGCATTCATATAGACTTTACTGGACCGACCAAAGGACAATACTACCTAATCGTAGTAGATAATTTTTCCAGATGGTCTGAAGTAAAGCGTTTCAAGAACCCAACGACAAATAACACAATAAGTTTTCTGCATGAAATATTTGCACGGTTTGGTGTGCCAGACATTATAGTCACAGATAATGGAACACAATTTACATCAAGTGATTTCAAAAACTTTTGTGACACTTTTCAGGTAAAACATATAACTACACCACTGTTCTACTCTAAATCAAATGAATTAGCAGAAAGGTTCATAGATACGATAAAGCGTGCACTTAGAAAATCAATAGGGACCCCGACGGATAAAGCATTACAACAATTCCTGCAAATATACAGGGTAACTAAGAACCCAAATACACCGTCGAAATTATCACTAGCAGAATTAATGTTTGCTAGAAAAATAAAATCACCATTTGATAAATTAATACCAAAGCAAGCAATCTTCCATCAAACTACGCACACATCATGTAAAATATTTAAACCTGGTGATCGCGTATATTTTAAATGTATGAAAAATAGTATTTCATATTGGGAGTTCGGTGCAGTAGATAAACGTATCGGCAACTTGGTCTACATGATAAAAGGTCCAAAAGGGACACACAAAAGACATCAAAATCAATTAAGAAAACGTCATATAAAAGACAATGAACATGACAAACCTGATGAAAAGGAAGATCCAATTGATATATTATATGAAGCGTTGATATCGAACCACCATAAACCATGCCTGAACCGAGAAGCTCGGGAAGGAAAAGAAAGTTTACAGAACCAATTATAATGAACCCCAAGAGAAAAAGATATTGAAATCTACACGACTTCAAATCTTTGGAGGGGGTGTTGTGGAGACGTCCACTAATTAACATAGGTCAGTGAGTGAGATATATAAATACTGGGGGAGTTCTGCAACGACCGCCTATGTTGCCTCCAGTAAGACATGCAACACGCCACCCGCCGGAATATCTCCAACTGAAGAATATCTGAAGACATGTAAATATGTATATAACTTTTCTTTCTAATATATTATTGTTATACCTTTACTTTCCGTGTTCTTGTTAATTATTTTAAAAGTTTTATTTTATTTTATCATAAAATCAATTGGATACAAAAATACTCAGATTACTAATAACATGTTGAAAATCTATCTTTTCAAGTTTTAAAGTGAAGTTGATTTTGCTATGTGCGTTTAATGCAAAATGATCGCCCATCTGCATTAAACTTGCATAGAAAACTAAATCCCCTACTAAAAATTGAACAATATTTCCAAAAAATTTTAATCTGAAAATCTCATGCTTTATAGATAATAATTAGAAATTTCTTACAAAAAAATTAATAACAAAAATGTTCAGATAAAGGTGTCATATACATCTGCTAAAATATATTTTCGCATTTTTTTAAACATCAAAAAATATTGTTTGCACACAACTTCTATTCCAGACGATAATATGAAGAGCAAAATACATGTCTGCCATACAACCTAAACAAATGAAATAACAAAGAAATAAATATAAACTTTAAAATTGGTTCAATAGTAAAATAAGAATCTTGGAAAAATCTCACATATTTCACATTAATTGCTGATCTTAAATTGTACTTTTTCGTCTTGAAATAATTACTACTTTGCTTTTAAAGGTTTATAAATTCGAACTTTTATTCAAAGGTTTTACAATTAACAACCACTTGAAAAAATCAATTCGTTTTGTCTTGAATCTTTTTTTGTAATTCGTTAAATTCCATGAATTTAAAGGATCAGAAAGCAAAGTCGATAATTGAATATTAATCGACAAGATTTTTCAATAAAAATATGGCGATTGATAAAACTTTGAACAAAAGTTCAAACGTACTTTGAAAAGTACAAATTTATTTTAGAACTAAAAATAAAATTCAAGACCAATATCTAATTTAATCCAAAAATGGCACCAAAGTGAAATTTCTATTTTGCTTTTAAAGGTTTATAAATTCGAACTTTTATTCAAAGGTTTTACAATTAACAACCACTTATTATCAATTCGTTTTGTCTTGAATTCAAGACCAATATCTAATTTAATCCAAAAATGGCACCAAAGTGAAATTTCTATGCTCTGTTATACAATTGAACACACTGTTTTTATGGAATTCAATTTTGTAAGTTTATATGAACTCAGTTCTTGGATTACTAAATCAATCAGTTTTATTATCTGTTTTAGAATATTTGTTTTTATATTAGGGTTAAAAACATTTTTCTTTCTTTTGTAGTGGCTGAACAAGAAATCAGAATATTTGTTTTTATATTAGAGTTAAAAACATTTTTCTTTCTTTTGTAGTGGCTGAACAAGAAATCAGAATATTTGTTTTTATATTAGAGTTAAAAACATTTTTCTTTCTTTTGTAGTGGCTGAACAAGAAATCAGAATTGTAAGTCACTCATATTTCAATTTTTGGTAAACTTTGAATATTTTGTCCTCCTCTCTCGAAGTTTTTCATGAATGGATCCTTGGACCATGTATAAATATAAAAGAAACACAATCCTTGATCCATTTGAAATACAATCAGATAATTTGAACTCTTTGTGTTATTGATATCTTCACTTCATAATGTCTCTCTAATTACCTTTCAATGTTATTTAGTTAAATGTGACAAGCCCTCTCATCCTATGATGAAGTGAAATTGCACACCCCGAATTCAACTAAACCAAACAATCTTTCATTGATGAATTTTATCAAAACAGATATTCACTTCAGTTAGAATTTTCATGAGAAAATTTGTGACTCATCTATTATATAAATCTCAAACGTCGGTTTGTGTGTATATGTGCGTGAGAGAGAGAGAGAGAGAGAGAGAGAGAGAGAGAGAGAGAGAGAGAGAGAGAGAGAGAGAGAGAGAGAGTGGGTATGTTTTTATATCTACTAAAAACTTTCGTCCGCCGCATCGGGCAGGGTTAAAACTAGTACCATCTGAAAGAGCAATCCCTTGGGTGCATAATATGTGAAAATTAGAAAAAAATTATCAATTATTTCGCATATGTCTACTGAAAACTTTCGTCAGCCGCTTCGGACAGGGTCAAAAACCGGTACAATCTAAAAGAGCGATCCTTCGGACGTATAATACATGAAAATTAGGAAAATGGTCAATTATTTTGTATAGAAATAATCTTTGAAACGAGGGTTAGTTATAATTGTATTTTTTAAACGACTTCAATAACTATGCATGCGTCAAGCATTATTTTTTGAATTGGTTTAAATAAAAGAATTTCTAACGTTATTTCTCAATCAGCGTTTTGGGCCAGTGGATTAAGAGGTTGACTCGTAAGCTTTATTTTTGACGTTCATAACGGTGGTCTTCTTTTTTTTTCAAACAGAGTTGTTTTGTAGTTTCGGTGGATAATTATATTAAAACAAAAAACAATTTCCTTATTTCGATTTTTGTATCAGAAGTTCAAGTAAACTGAAGGTTAAGTTTTTATCTAAAAGAAACAAAAATTCCAATCGAATGACGATTCTTTAATTAAAACAAAAACAAAAACAAACTTTCTATCATTTACATTTTGTTACATTTTTTTCTTTTACATTTAAACAGAGTTAAAAGATTTTAAAACTCTGTATTATTTATTTGGCATTTTTTTTTATCGGTGGTTAATTAAATTAAAATAAAACATATTTCTTATTTCACAGACTTCTAGACTGAGGTAGCATTAAAGAAGTTCGCTTAAACTGGTATATAGTCCTCAAAAAGTGCTCAATATCAGAAGAATATTTTCGTATCCTTTCTGCCGAAATATCTGGTGGGGAAGTTTTCACATACTTCTTTTTTGGGGCGATTACATTTTCGTGTTTTTATCTGTTCTTTTATTTTTGAAATTGCTGTGGAAGTAACGATAGAGTTAGCAACAGTGTCCAAACCGAACTTCATGTCCGCCCAGGCAACGCCGAGTATCCATGGTAGTCTAAAATATAAACGTGTTCTGTTATTTAGCCCTAACTTTCCTTTTAACCCTTTTCCTTGGAATTTGAAATGTAGATTTACACTAAAAGTCTAGTTACCTTGTCATATAAATTTGGCCACCATTTATCATCAATGGAACGGGTTTTGCATGATACTCAAACTCAAATGTAAAGATAAACGTAAAGACGTTTTTTTTTTGTAAAAATTGGTTTGATCTTAGAATTATATTTCTTCCATTAAAAAATCTAAAACAGTTTATATTTACTTATAAAAAACATATGTATATTTATATTTTCTGAGAATTGGCAAAATGTGGCTTCAAAGATTGTTTGTCTCTTTATTCAAAATTTTATATTTATTAAATTAAAAAGTTAGTTATATACTGTTTCAAATTGACAAAATTAATCTAATCAAACAAAAATCGCTATTTTTACAAAAAAATGAGAACACAAAACATTTCTCAGGATAACAAAGAATCTCATTTTTTTCTCAAAGGTAATTTGTGTTATAATAATACATCCTGACAGATTTTTCATAGAATGAAATGTGTGTTTAATTATTTAGTGACATCAAAAACATCAGTGTTGTTATTGTTTTAAATTCCTAACATTATTTATCTGAAAAAAAAAGACCTTTTTAAATAAATATGATATTCTTTTTGTCCATTGCATCCCATAACAGTGATAAATTATTAATATTTGCATACCGATGAAGCAATATTTTTCTAGTATTTATTTTTTTTTTTTGCTAGAAATAAAAATATTTATCCAGTTTATGACACAATCTCTTTCTTAATTTAATGAATTTTACACTTTCGTTGAAATTTGATTTCTGATAAATTATTGGCTGATTGCTTTGTCATCTTCCAGCTGCTAACATAGCTTTCTAGAAGATATCGATGCAAAGTTGCTAGAGATTGGGTCATAAACTGAATAAGTACCAAAATAAATATGAATATACTCAGATTTCTATGTGTTGGCATTGCTTGGGGAATTGAGTAACCCAGGTAACTTTTGTTGTAAACCTTGAACACCATATTATTTTTATTCTTATCCAAACTGTTTTATTTTCTCCAAAAATAAAATAAAAAAAAGAAAGAAAAAATGCTAAGTAAATTTTGTTTTTGTTTTAGCACAAAAGCGGGAGAGAATAATTTGGAGTAGGAGAGAATTTACTTAAAATTGAATCCAATATCATCTGAGATAAATATAAAATGAATAAAAAATAAAAGCAATGTAGTGTGCAACATAACTCTTTGAAATAAACAATGGAAAAGAAACAATAATATGAATAAATTTTATATTCGGAGGCTGTTCATTAATTTATAATCGAAACATTGTTATCTTCAATTCATTTATCATCACTTTCCCTTGTTCAAGAGTTAGAAATTTTCTAATATTATACAAAGTCACTTCCCACTTCTCACGGTTCAGCAGGTGTACTGTCTCCAGATTCCACTCTGTGTAGTTTTACTTCCAAGTTTTCCTTGGTGACCAACCTTTCTGCGATTTCAAGCATTTATGCTTGTACAGTGCTTTGTCCAGGAGGATAAACGTTCAACATAACCATGTCAAGATAACTAATTCATTCTAAAGATAAAATCTATGCTAGGCAAATGTAGTGCTTCTAAGCAAATCCTCTGATCCAACACATTCGGTTAAAGGATATGCTGAAAGCATTACATTTGCACAGAAGTTATTTTTAAGATTAATTGGTAATACTATTATGTTTATTAAGTAAGCAATTGTTAGTTGTGCAAACACACTATTTCCATGATTTTCTAGTGAACATATTGGAAAGTATCTCATTAATTTGGGACCATGATTGAATGTATTCGAATCAAAATGTTTTAAAATCTTAATACTTTATAGCCTCCAGAGCACTCCTGAAAATATCTTTTCTATGGAACCCCATCAAAATATGTTGTTGCTGTGAAAATCCACAGTACATACATTTACTTACAAAATTTTAAATACCATGACAAAAAATAAAGTTAAGGACACCTCCAGAGCACTGTCAAACTACAAAATGAGAGTGAAAATATGTTGCTATTAAAATTCAAGTACAGGAATACAAATCAAAAGGAAAGGTCTCCAAAGCACTATCAAATCATATTTTTCAAGGAATGCTGGCTTGGGCTCATCATTTAAAAATATGTAAATTAGATGGCTATGCTGAGAAAAGAGAGTCACCCTTTCTCTAAACGTTCACAAAAAGATTAGGAAGTATTAGATGGTTATTGAATCAGCATAGAATAAAAAAGATGGCAAGAGAAGTGCGTAGCTAAAGGAGATAAATGGGTTACTTGTTTAGATTATAATAAATTATGATTAATTAGAACAATTAAAACAGAACTTCTTTTCAAACATAACTCAATTCCAGAACTAAATTGTACTTTTGTATGTTATGAAAGTATATAGAAAAAGCGCCTTAGGAAAACAGACATTGACCAATGATGATAAATATGTAACATTACTATTTCATTCTAATTCTTTTCTTTATTATAAAATAAAAACTTATTTATACTTTATGATCATTAAATATTATCAGAAAAATCCTATGTATAAAAGTTATATAAATCAGTTATATACAACAATTATATACAACAATTATATACGACAATTATCAACAAGAATTATGTATAACAATTATATACAACAATAATGTATAACAATAATATATGACAATTATATACAACAATAATGTATAACAATAATATATAACAATTATATACAAAAATTACTTACAACAAATATATTCAAAAATTATGTACAACATTTAAATATAATAATTATATACAACATTATGTACAACAATTATATGCAACAAAAATATAATACAACTACACACAAAAATTATACACAACATAAATGGAATACAACTATGCACAAGATTTATATACAAAAATAACAAAAATAATGTACAACAATTATATGCAACAATTATATCCAAAAATTATGTACAACAATTATATACAACAATTATATGCAACAATTATATACAACAATTATATCCAAAAATTATATACAACAATTATATGCAACAATTATATACAACAATTATATCCAAAAATTATATACAACAATTATATACAACAATTATATGCAACTAGTTTTTGTACATTCGCTTCACAATAACTTTATAGTAAATGTTGTTTTTTACTACTAAACTATTGTTTTTTTTTTTTATCCCACTACAGATTATCTGGATCATCAGACAGAAACAATTGTTCATCTTTAAAAACTCACTTAAATCTTTTGCAACACAAACAAATTACCATTCCTCCTATTCGGGCAAACACCCTTCATGTTGTTCTTGGTGGAAAAAAGATCGAAATGGAAGAAAGGTAAGAAAACAATGAAAATTGATATTATTTTGTTTCATGGATGCCAATCGAATAAAGTACTTATAAGTTACTGTATTTATTAGAGGTTATCTCCCTTGAATAAAAATTGTTCAGTTAAATAATCTTTTTTCATTTTTGTATTATTTGGACTGTTTGAACTATCTTGGTTGTTTTTTCCACAACGTTTCGGCCGATGTAACCTCTGACCATCTTCAGGTGTATGTTATTAGTGAATGGTGAAAAATAGTACCAAGTCTTTTTCTTTTTTAATAAATCCAGGTCTAGTAAAAAAAAAAAAAAAAAGGAATAGACTTGGTGCCCTTTTTCACCATTCACCAATAACATCCAGTATGAATGCACCTGAAGATGGTCAGAGGATACATCGGTCGAAACATTGTTGAAAAAACCAAGATCAGAATAGTTCAAACAATCCAAATAATACAAAAATAATTATCAAACCTCATCTAAAAATTATACAAACAATATATTTCTTGTATTATAATTCTGCATGCTAAATTATGTGCAATTATATTAAATACTTTTTAAAGTGTTTATTATTATCAATTGTACTGTGATTTAGTAGTAGTAGTAGTAGTAGTAGTAGTGATTTAATAACAGAAATAATAGTAGTAGTTGTATCATCATTCCATTTTTACACATGAAATATTTGTTATCCTAAAGATTCTTCATATTGAAATTGCTATAAATCTGCTGAACAGTTTGGAAACTAAGATGACTCACAGAAGCAATGCACACGCTGGGCGTTGATCACCCACTAAGCAGACCTAGTATAGAATTTAATACAATATGGGAACCATTAATTATAAATAATAGATAAAGTTACAGTTTAAAAAATTATATATATATGTGCGTGTGTGGGTGTGTGTGTGTGTGTGTGTGTGTGTGTGTGTGTGTGTGTGGTGGGGGTGTGTGGGGGTGTGTGTGTGTGTGGTAATCTGTAGTAATAAGTAGTTTTGTACAGTGATAAGCAGAAAGATTGTACATCTAAAAACAAAAATTGGTTAAAAGCTTCCAAAATTCGTACAATTGTCTGCAAGGATAAAGTACTTGATAAAATTCAGTTGTATGTGGAAGTTAAAGGATCAGTTTTCAATGCAGATGATACTCAAAATACAATAGGACTCCTACCCTGTCATTGTGGATGGAACGAAGGCATGTTACTCCTATGGATTAAATAAAGGGTTCTGTTTGAAATTCCATGCAGATTCCCAAGTTCGACAGAAAGATTCCTGAGTTTGACAAAATACATCTGAAGAAGGTCAGAGGTTACATCGACAATAATACTGTGAAAATAAAAGTCAAGATGAGAATAGTAATCCAAATTATATGAAATAGTTTTAACACCTGTAAGTGTTTATTGTTTTATGTCTTCAAAGTATTCACATTTTGACACACATGGTGCATATGACATATGTGGTGGTGGAATTTCGCAGAATAATGTTGAAGCATATAAGAAACCAGCATATGCATGCATACACAGACAAAAAATACTCAATTATAATCTAATGCTGTTTTATAATTTAAAAGAAAAAAAAAGCTTTGCTAATGGAAAGAAACAACTATTGAATTGTTGGATTATTCAGACGACTATTTTCATTGGTTGTTATTTTCACATGTAACTTTCAATCTTTTTGGGGTGCATCGTTTTAAATGCAGGAATTTCAATGTCAGATACAGGAATTTATATGGAATTTCGAACTGAACTCTTCATTTAATCCAAGAGGGTAGATTGTACTAATTTTATCAGCAATAACCGGATAGAAGTGTTATGTAAATTTACTTTATTACTTGTAGTGAGGATTGAACCCTTAAACTTTCAGAAAATTGTTGTAGACAATACATATATGAACTTTGGGAGTTTTTAAGCTAATTTTCTTTTAAATGTGTAACATATCAAAAAACAATTCAGATGAGAATAGTAGTCCAAATAATGCAAATACTTGAAATTATTAATCCTAATCTCAAAAACTACTAAAGTATCTTTAAAAAATGTTGAATCCATTCTGCCATTTTTTTTCTTTTAATTCTAGGTTTAGTTTGATGCGAGAAATTCAAAGACTGAAGTGTGTTGTGTTACCCGATCATGCAAGGCATTTATTCCATGGAAAAGGCTTTAAGTTACCCATGTGAGTTAAAACAAAATGTCTTAAAATTATGTTGTTTATTTTAATACTTTTTATGAATAAAGGTTGGTTTTGTTTTTATTACGTGTTTTATTTATTCCTGAATTATTATGAAAGGGATAATCTTGCCAAGAAACAAGCTGAAACAATAATCAACTCTATGCCAAATTGTCTGCAAATTCCAACTTTTGCAATTATGCAAAACAACATAGAGAAAAAAGAAAAGATTTTTTGGTTTTTATATTTTCAATTTTAACACAAAAAATCTACTCATTCTTTATTATGCCTCATTTAAAATTATTTTTGTCTCCAAAAAGATATATAAAATGAAATATACATCAAATTTACTTTAATTTTCATCAAAAAGTACAGCAGACGCCATTACAGACTGAGGATCAAGCATACCAACCCACTCATTGCATATTATTGTCAATAATATCTATCTATCTATCTATCTATATATATATATATATATATATATATATATATATATATATATATATATATATATTAGAAAAAGTACCCGTCGTTGTAAAGAGATAGCTTCGAATTTGGGGGTATCAAAACCAAAGCAAAATATGATGAAAGTAAAAATAAAATAGATAAACCCCATAATTTATTATACCCTACCTGTTCACACTGAAACACTTATCACAATGTTCTGTGGATCTATATTAAAAAACCTTGTTAAACTTTGTGACATATTTCCATTCTATGGAGGTCTGGCGCGAACGAACATCCCATAATTTTATTATACCATATTTCTTCAAACTGAAACATAATTATCAAAGTATACTTATGCAGACATATATGAAAAGTCTTTATTAAAGTTTGTGCCTATTTCCATTCTATGGAGGCCAGGTGCGAACGCAGACCCCACAATTTTATCATACCATCCCTATTTAAGTTAAAACATACTTATCAAAGTATTCTCATGTACATCTATATCAAAAACACTTTTAAACGTTTTTTTTTTATTTTTTATTCCCATACTTTGTGGATCAGGCGCGTATGCAGACTCCACAATTTTAATGAATCATAAATATGCTTGAATTTGATTCAGCTTTATTCTATTGTTAATTTGATACATTTAATGTCATATTTTTTTTTAGAAACCATGGTTCACTGAAACCTCGTGGTTTATCTGTCCCAGATGATGACAAAGAAGACATAGGTAACTCTAATTTTCTGTCTCTTTCACTTAAAAAAGGGGACATATTTTTTTTTTTTTGCTTAATTATTTCTTCTATAATTGATTAAGATATTTTGAGAATATTTTTGCTTATAAAATTATCAATATTTTGGATGTTATATTGGTTTGAAATTACACTTTATTTGATAGAATGTAAAAATAATTGATTTCTTCATTACGTTTCTGAATTTTTTAGATGAGAATTGACTATTCGTATTACTTAGATTCTTTGGACTACTGTTCCCATCTTGAGTGTTATTTTCACAATGTTTCAGTCGCTGTAACCTCCGACCTTCTTCAGGTGTATCTTGTTATACTTGAGAATGTTTCCGTTGAACTCGTGAATTTGGATGGAATTTCGAATGGAATACTTTATATTAAAAGTGATATTCTCCTGTAGTTTAAACGTTCAATTCTCAGTGTGGGTGACCAAAAAATAAATTGCGAATTACTTAGAACCTCTATCCAGTCATGGCTGGTAGAATGAGAGCATGCTACCTTCATAGAGTAAATAAAGGGTTCCGTTTAAAATTTCATCCAAATTCCCAAGTTTGACAGAAGTATTCCTGAGTTAACAATAGGACTTTTAGGAAGGTGATCATTAGTTTATAGGGATATGTTCACGCCAGTTTTGAGGTTTTACTTTAGGGTGATTTGTAATGGGAGAAGTATTTTTGGGATGAGTTGAATTCATAGAAATATTTGTAGTGAAAAGTTTTCAGGTTTTATAATCAAATGTGAGAAAAACAAGACAAAATTATGAGTAAAGAAAGCATATATTCACAAAAGAGATATTTTATAAATATTTTTAAAATGGAAGGTTTACAGCAATAGAAAAACTTAGAATGTTTGTGAATATTTTTAGAGTTCTTGTAAAAACAAGGCGATTCATTAGCTGAGACATTAGAAGAAGTCTGGATTGATAAATGAAGAGCCATGAGTTTCACGGGTCAGGAAAATCATATTCAAAAATTTCTGCTCAATTAAATAAATTATAATTCATCGTTTTTATAACAATATGGTATTTCAGTGGGAAAATTGAAAATATTGTAATGAATAAAGTTTATATAGATTGCCAGATGATAATAAGTCAATGAGTTGTGTGTGTGTGTGTGTGTGTGTGTGTGCGCGTGTGTGTGTGTGTATGTGTGTGTGTAGAGAGAGAGAAATGTTGCATAGATCAGCGCCCAAATGGGGTGTCCAATGACACCAATCCACACATTCAGGTCATTTGGGTTCAACTGGCTTATTGAAGCAAAATCTGGGTATTAAAGATCCCAGAAAGACCATTTCAAATAAATTCAGAAAGTTTTCTGATTGGTCCAAAATATATTTTTTTGTTTTTATTCAGGATAGTGTATGCGCAAAAGACATGCATACAAACTATTTAGTAGCCACATTTGTGCACTATTCCATAGGAAGAGAAAAGATGTTATTCCATGAGGCATCTTTGATGTGATCCCTGATGGCTTCCCAACTAGCCTTTTTGAAGTACTTTGTCATTTTGAGCAATAGCTTTTCAACTTGGGGTCTACAGTTTAGAGTAATGTCTACCAATATAACATGGTCGGCTAATTAGGCTATGGACATCTCTTACAAAATCCTCTAGAACTGTGGCCAGAAATAAGTGAGGCTTGCTGATCCGGAAGATTTGGGAGATGGATCAGTAGCATAAGAGTATGTGTCAGAGAATGCAATATAGAAAAGCTATGTGCGATGCTAATAGCTGCGTTTTTGAAATTGTAGAAACCAAATTAAATTTATTATTCAGTTAAATATTAAATTAATTATTAATATAGATATTAAATTTATTAATAAGTTAAAGAATGAATTTATCATTTAGTTTAATATTTCAATTCACTTACCCTTTATTCTCATCAAGAATTTAATCACACATATTGTACACATATATTTAACCCACAATGACAGATATGCTATACACCTACCTTCATTATTTAATAAAAGTTATAATCCTCCTATATCATAGAGATGAATTTAGTTCTCCCAAATAGCCTCAATATTTTATTTCACTCATCATGTAACTATCGCTAGACATAGCATCCCTATTATGTTACCTTGCATCTTCTCGCCTCTTCTGATGAGAAGCATTAGGCTTCAAAATACCGTGGTATAAAGAGTTTTCATTTACCCTACACCTCTAACTTTATTAAATAAATAAATATATTTTTATATCATTATTTTCTTTCTTTATTGATTTCTATATAGAAATCAACGAAGCCCCAATACAATTTGTTGGGCTTTGCATTATCCCGATAAGTCTTCTTTTTAGAATTGATCTTATTCTTTTCCTTTAACTCCCTCATATATAATACGCAGTGAAACCCCGGGATACGGTGGCCCTAGTATACTTTTATTTTTTTCAGGTTACAATGTGGTATACAATGCTTTTCCGGCCCCTGGTTACGGTATTTGCTCCGATTTATGATGTTATTTATAATGTTATTTGATTATATACATATGTATTATATACTGTACGGTATTTTGTTAGTAATTTTTAATGCCGTATCCCGGGGTCCTACCGTATTATTATGATAAATATTTAATTTATTATTAAGTTAAATATAAAATTTATTATTAACTTCAATGTTAAATTTATTATAAAGGTAAATATTAAATATATTTTTAAGTTAAATATTAAATTAATCATTACGATTACTATTTAATTTTTATTAAGTAAAATGTTAAATTTATTAAGTTAAATATTAAAAAATAAATTGAATATTTTGCATATTTTTCCTATCAGAACTAAAAAATTTCTCCAAAGAATGTTTAATATTTCAACTGCAAAATTGGGGGAAAATACAATCTTATTGACTATAAATTCAAGACTATAGTTATTCAAAATCCAAGATTTAAAGTTACAGCATTTGCAATGTCACTAAACTATACATGTGACACAACTAATAATTTTGAATACTAATAGTGCAATTAAACTTTTTTTTTCATAAAGCTCAAATGTTAACATGATGAATAGAAAGTAATGCCCTTGGTTTCGTGTGAAGAAATACCAGACGTCATCTAACTTACCTGTCAACTGTCATAAATATTTTTGACTTCGTCTTTTGCAGAACCGGTTCTCCGGCATTTAAAATGTCGGCAGTCTACTGTTATTAATGGTCAAAATAACCAAGATCATCTTTCATTTATCAAAAAATCATCCACATTTACAGGTGAGGAGTTCAATCAGGTTTGAACGTTAATAATTTTTTAGAGATAAATTCTCTCAAAAATTTTAGATGTTTTGAGATGAAAAAGTAGAAAACCAGAGTGGATATTCTTACAATCTGTCGATTCAACGAATGAAGATGTTACTTTAATGTGAAATATGACAGGGTGACTAACTGATTGATGGACGGACAAAGCCTATTAAAGTAATGCATGGAGTAATTTACAGGTGAGAAGTTCAATCAGGTTTTAACATTAATGACTGATAGCCCTAAATGTGCTATTTAAAACTGAAGTATGACATGCTGACTAACGGACAGTTTGACCATTCTTATAGAGATGTTCGGATATATGTAAGACCAATGAAGTTTGTATTGAATGCAAATTTCTGAATTGAGTTAAAATCATAAAGTTACGTTGTATGCAACATGACATAAAGTAATAATACAATTACGTTTTTCTTTCTTAGGAAAATTAAATCTAAATAGTACAGAGAGATGTGTGCAGAAGAGACTATGATGGTATGGTCATGCTGAAAGGATGGAGGAGAGTTCTTGTGTTAATAGATGTAGAACAGTTGAGGTAGCATGGTCAGTTGGCAGAGGAAAGCCCCCCAAAAAACATGGAAGGAAATGATAAGGATAGACTTGAAAGAAAGAGGGATAAATAAAGAGCTGTTCAGAGATAGGTTAGTTCAGAAGTCAATTTTTAAAAGCTGTTCAACACATACCAGCATGTAAAATGGACATTAAACGAAGATGATGATGATGATGATTTACCAAAGAAACTTTGTTATTCTTTACTCTACTCGGTCACTATTTTCATGGTACCTGCTCGACTAAGCTCGAATCTCTGGTTTCTTCTATAAAACATGGTGATGCCTATGTACAAAAAAAACAAAAAAAAACATTCACAGCAAAAACTCGTCTAGTCATCACCACAGTAAAGAACATTCATTTCTTCTTTTGTGTACAAGACGAAATGGAACTTTCATGAACAGAGTTTCTTTCCAGGATCTTCTTATCTGGGAAACACATTACTATGGGATTACTTCTTTGGTGACTATAAAACGGTCGTCTTCAAATCTAATGTCAAAAATATTTGTCTAGCCATTTCTTTCCTTTTCTAGCCATCTTTTCCAATCCACTCATGGGAGGTAAAGACTGAACTTCCAGAGGATGAACCCCTATTATGAACATTTTTCCAAACATGAAAAGTGAATATTTCAAATTTATTGAAGTAAACATTTCTGTTGGCTTCTGTTATTGTCCAGCAATGATTGAAGCTGCAGTGTTGCCATTTTTGACCATGCCAGTGCAACTTTTGCTTTTCCTGGACGTATTTGCAGGAAGGAGAATCCGTTTACATGTTTCCAGGAGAGAGGACCAGTCTACACATATGGGAGATTTGGATGGTCGACTTTTACCTTCTGAACTGCTTGGCAGCATCCACAGCTTTCTTTTGTAAAGATAAACCAACCTCCCCTTTTCTGAATCGCAATTTTGAGAATCACTTTTTGGGTGATAGAATTGCAGTCCACCCTTATTTGAACTGCCAATCAGAAAGATAAGTCATGCACAAGGTTTCAGAACTTGTTCTACTGGCCGAACACCTTGGGAAGGAAGGAAGGACAGAAGGAAGAAAGGAAGGAAGGAAGAAAGAGTTAATTTCAGCAGATTTCCTCAAACTCGGAGTGTTGTTTATGGCAGTCCTCCACATCAAATCCTTTATAAACCCTGAACGATTCAACGGTATTTGTTTTTGATGTGGCATGTCGATGGTATTCAGAATTGCGTGGACAAATTTGTTAAGGACTGTGCTGTCACATGTGAAAACAAATATATATATATATATATATATATATATATATATATATATATATATATATATATATATAAATATATATATATATATATATATATATATATATACACACACACACATTTTTTTTCTGACGCTCTCTCCCTCGTGTAGCGACAGTTAGTTGTAAATGGCTACCAAAAGTTTGTCTTCCTAGATAATTGATCATCAATTAAAAAAATTAGAAATTGATAAAAAAAAAAAAAATGTTCAAAGTGGATCATTCTTTAAAACGAAATGAATACAAGTGTGTTTCTGTTGATTATCAACGTTGATGACGCAAGTGAGACTGGACTGTTTGAACTGATGAGTATTGTCATTTGATGGTCTGCAATGATTTGAAGAGTGTAGAGCCAATGAGATGGGTAGGAAAAAAGTGAAACGCTGTGCGTCATCCGGTGTTATAAATTTAGCGCTAGTCTCAGACTCGGGAGATTTTTCAGTCCACTTTATAAAAAAGAAAAGAAAACGAAGAGAGAGGAGGAGGAGGGGGAGGAGAGGGAAGGGGGTGGAGAAATGCAGATAAAAAGGCTTTTAAATCCACTCTTCATTTTCATTTCTACGAACAGGGTCTATTTCTACAGGATTTATTTTTACAGGATTATTTTTCTTCCTGAAATTTGAATAGTGATGGTGTCGGGACAACATGATGATGAACATTATTTGCAACTGGTTCGTCAGTTGATAAATTTACAGAAAGAAAACAATGAATGTCACATTAGCAAGGAAAATGTGTCGAACTTGCTCCATACTAAAAAAAAAAAAACGGACATACCTATGATCGAGCATGGTTACACTGATAGGGACTGGGCATTATTCATTGACACATGAACACGGTACAAACAAATGTGGCCCTGGATATGACCTTAAACTATATCCAGTGGTGAGACCTCAGCTTGCGGGCTTTGAGGAGTGTGGAGCTACCCTTTAATTGCCATTGCTCCCAGGTCCACTTTGACCCGGAGTGGTAGTACCTGTTAGGGTCCCAACTATGAGTTAAATAGAATCTGACTTGAAAACAACAAATATATTCTATTAAAAAGTTTTTCTTCAAAATCTTTGGATTCGGCATTAAATAACCTGAAAAGGGTTGATATGCTGTAAAACAAAAACAACCAACCAACCAATCAACAAACAAATGTGTGCTTTAATCGACTCCATGGAAAGAACAGCTTGCTTGAACGAGGTAAATAGATGTTTGTTTGAACTAGTAGGGCCCAAATCTCTCGATATAGCCATAGAAGAACAGCTCCTACAGCATATATGACTCGTTATGATGAAAGGTCTACATCAAAAGGTGCATGTCTATTGCACAATATTAGACAGTGGGAAGGGAAGGGTCCTACACAGTTTTTAGCAAAGCTTTGGTCACAAGCAAGGTTTTGTACTTTTACTGGCCAATGTCCTAACAGGAGCTGCCGACAGACTATAAACTATTCAGTGGACATAGTGGTTGGATAACTCGTAGCTGGACTTGCAAATACAGAATACCAAGGCAAGCTGTTGGCTGAAGCCAATATTTAACAACAGTGGAACAAAAATTTAAGACTGGTTAGTCTAGAAACAACGGATACGTCGACTCCTCATTTGCAAAATAGTCTAAATAAGCATTCAACATTTGACTTGATGAGGTCCGAGGAAAAAAACGTCTCGGGAAGGAGAGGTACCCAGAACACCTCGAAATAAACCATGTGAAGGGTGTGGGAGGACATCACACCCCAGCAAGCTAATAGGATGGAAGAACTGTCCGGCAAGGGAACACAGATGCCATAATTGTGGAATTATTGGACAATTACAAAAAGTGTGTTGAAAACCAGAGAGGTTGACAACAGAGTCAATGAATGATTCAACATGCCATCAGTCAAAAATAGTAGCAGAGGAAGAGAAAGACCAGCGTTTTATGAGCAAAAACAAAAAGTAGCAGCAATCTTGCCTGGAGCAGGTATAGATTCAAAAGACCCCCCCCCCCTTCCTGAACCGTCATCCTCCATAAAAGTCGAAATATCTTTGATCCCAGAGTCCCATGTTGAATTCGCGCACGCCTTAGATAAGGGGACTTGCCGTCGAATACACCATATCCAGTCTGTTGCGGATACTGTTGATGTTTGCAAAGAGAAACGGTTCCAAACAAACCTATAAAAAACCCGTTTATCCCTATTGAAAACAATAAGGAACATTTGGAACAATGGTTATGGGAGCACTTCAAATCAAGTGCATTCAGCACCTGCCCCCATCAACCATTACAAATGATGTCAGGGAGACCACTGGATATAACGTTTGCCCCGGGGAGCAAAAGTATTAACTGTGCACATACCCATTCCTATCCCCCATCAATGGAAAAAGAAAGTGAAGGAAGATTTAGATAGGGATGTTGCATTGGGCCTCATTGAGCCAGTACCAGCAGGTATGCCTACAGTTTGGTGTTTATGGATGGTGGTCACCAAGAATGACAGATCACCAAGAAGGATGGTGGACCTACGAAAATCGAATGCTGCAACGATGAAGGAAACCCATCACACTTCGTCCCCATTTAACCAAGTGTTTGTTGTGCCTGCATGAACAAATAAAACAGTTTTAGATGCATGGAATGAATATCACAATTTACCATTCTCCCCAACGGCCTGAGATGCAACCACATTCATAACAGAATGGGGCTGTTATTACTACTTTAGAGCGTCCCAAGGTTTCCACACCTCAGGTGACAGGTACACTTGCCAGTTTGATGACATTATGATTAGACATACCTTGAAGGATTCGTTGCATTGATGATATCCTTCTCTGTGATAAAACTATGGAATCTTCTTTCTTGCACACAGTATACTGTATCATCGATTGCGGTAGAAATGGAATCATCATCAATCCCGATAAGTTTCAATTTGCAGGTGACAAAGTACAATTTGACAGCTTTTTAATAACTGCTGGCAGCGTAAAGCCAACTAAAAAAATGACTGAAGCCATTCTCAACTTCTCAACACCAAAGAACATCACTGGCATCAGATCATGGTTTGAACTGATTAACCAAGTATCGTACACATTTTCATAGGCCAATTCATGTCCCCTTTTTGAGGACTGTTGCGCCGCATGGAGAATTGCAGATTCTGTTGGGATGCTACCCTAAATGAACTTTACGAAGAGTCAATAAAAAAAAAACATTGTTCAGAAAATCAAAAAGAGAGTCAAAACATTTAAGATGGACTTTGCCTCTCAAGGATGCAGACCTCGCTCCTCCCTAATAGAGGGAGGAGATCTGGCATTGATATATGAATTGGAGTCTTGCAGATTTATTGGTTACAGTGGACCACCAGTTCCTGGTAAAACTTAATGCTGCATTAGACTGCACCTTTCAATACCCAGCACTGTCAAAACATAGCAGATTAAAGACCACCGATACTACTCAGGTACAGCAAAATCACGTTGACACACCAGTTCTCATCAGATCATCGAAGTTAAGCAACATTGAGCCTGGCCAGTACCAGATGGGTGACCATTTGGGAAGGCTAGGCTCTGTATGTACCTTCTGGGAAGGTTGGGCATAGGGCTAGCACCCTCACCCTGTAAAAAGAACTCCTCGCTACAAAAGCATCTACAAAAGTTGTAGATGGCCTATGTCCATGGAGGGACATAGGCCATCTACAACTTTGGATACTACTGAGCAGATCGAGGAGGCCATGCAAGCATCAATCACAGCTGTGTATGTGTTACCACAAATTTAAAGCTATAATGTGAGATAGAATCATGGCAGCTGCAGCCATTGACGAGGAATGCCAAACATTAGCGACATATATATATGAGACGGGTTCCCAAAGTCACAACATCAACTGCCACCAAAAGCCCTGCAATTATGGTCAATAGCAGACCAACTATATTGTTTCGAAGAGGTACCCATAGCAGGGAATAAAGTTCTGATATTAAAGCAGCTTAGAGCTGAAGTACTGACGTACTGCACTCCGCCCATCAAAGGGTGAAGGGGATGTTAGCTAATGCTAGACAATGATTATTTTGGCCCAGTCTAGATGCTAGTATCCAAAAAGCAAGTGTGCAATGTTAAAAATGCAATTCGATTGCCCCATCTCAACCGAGAGAACCATTAATGTCACCCTCAAAGCAGAAAGTTCCATTCCAAAAGACTGTCACAGATCTACTGGATATGCATGGGAAGAATTACATGGTATATGCGGACCAATACACCGCCTGGATTGAGATTGTCTCATTACTATCAAGGAAGGTTGCAGCAGTATACGATGCATTGAGGGGTTGGTTCTGCACATGTGGGGCACCAGAAGAGATATCTTTCAATGGAGGGCCACCATTCAACCCGACTAGAGTAAAAATCGTTCCTGGGACATAAAGAGACATATATCATTTACACATTTTCCCCAAAGTAATGGCCGAGCCGAACTGGCCATAAAAACAGCCAAAAGAATGCCACCCATGCCACCTACGCCACGATCAAACAGCACAGGCGATGATGACGCATAGGAACACATCCACCAGGACCTCAGATTATCACCAGCTGAAATGTTATGTGGTGGAACAATAAGGCATCACCTCCCTATACTCTGTGAGAAGAACCAGATTCACGATCGTTAGACAGAAACCAAAGAATTAAGAGAAAGGGCGATGGCAAAAAAACGTGCTAAACAAAGAACAGTGCAATATGCACAGCCGTCCATTCCGACAGTTTCAGGTTAGTGAATCTGTTCAAATGCAGAATCAAGAGAGATAATATGAACAAAACCGAGGAAAGTTGTTGCAACCATGGGTAATAGACACCGGATACGCTTGGATGACAGTGGCAGAATCACACTACGTAATTGTCATTTTCTCCAGAAGATTCAATCTTTCAGGGATATGCCAGATTATCTGCCCATACAACCCCCCCTCAACCCCCCCCCCCCAAAAAAAGGCCAAGAATGGAGGACAGCGTATCGCTGTGCGGCATACACGAAATGATGGGCATGGAAAAGATGGATGATGACATAGTGATGACAGATGACACATCTGACACAGATATGGACGTGGATAACCAAGACCCGATCAGGCACAAACCAATGGGGTCAATCCCACCATGCAGCATAAGAGTAACACGACTACCAAAACCATTATCTTTACAAATGCAAGGACCAACTCACAACTACACAGACCTTTCTCAACAAGTGACCACAAAACATTGGTGTTGCGGTCATAAGATGGAGGAGGGAGCATGTAGAGAATGGGGACGACTGATGAGACGGGTAGGAAAAAAGTGGAACACCGATGTTATAAATTCAGCACTAGTCTCGGACTCGGGTGACTTTTAAGTTCACTTTACAAAGAGGAAGAAAAGAAAATGGAAAGAGAGAGAAAGAGGAGGAAGGGATGGGGTCGAGAATGAAAACAAATTATTATTAACAAGAAAAAAAAATACATTTACTTGAAAATAGATGACTTCACAAAATGAGCTCTTTTTTTTTTTTTTTGCTAGGCTGTAACGATTATATAATTGTGAATGGACTACATACAACATATAGTTAAAATAAAATAAATTGATTTGGACTATTCAAAATAATTTCAAACGCTGTTGATAATGTTTACCCATTCATTCATTTTGTATTATCACTTATGTTTGAATTCATGTTTTGAAACATGATATAAATCATAAATCTGTGACGTCATGCTAAAACTATAATGAACCCAAATATTCCAAGGTTTTCATTTTGATTTCCGGTGATGGCATCTGCTTTAATTGTGGAAATTTATTATTTTTTATTATTGCATTATTTTCCATTTCTGATATTTTTACATGAAACAAATTCTGCAATCTATTTATTATGTTTTAAAAAATTGTGACGGACAGATGAACAAAATCAACATTTATATAATTTATGAATTTGAAATATAACAGTTTTTAGTTTGTTGTTTCAGATTACTAGTTTACAATTGAATAAACATTATTAATTATTTGACAGTACTTTTTATGCCTGCCATTAATCTAGGATGTTTTTTAATGGAAATCGCTTCAGAAAAGACATGAAGCCACTTGATGTTAAGAGCTAAAAAAAATACTACATCAAGATCAAAAACTTGCCAACGATAAGTGTTAGATTCTGACCAAGAAAACAGAAATTATTCCCTCTTTGTCAGAAACATTGCTCCTGGAATGTGACGACTAAAGCACACAATTTGTCTCACGTGATTCAAAATAACCAATCAATGGCAACCATTTGAAATTGAAGGAAAATCGTTTGCTTTGACTATTTTAAAAATGAAAATCTGTGTTTATTTTTATTCATTTTTTGAATATTTGTCGATGTTATAATACATCTCTTTTTGTTTCTTATTATTACTTTCCAAAATAGAATTAACATTAAAGTTTTGATACTACACTTCATTTTTTTCTGCCATTAGTTAGTGAAGGAGAAATCCTTCTAAACTGAGACAATTTTTATTTTTATTCAATTCAAATAAACTTAATAATATTAAGTCGAAACACTTTGTTTTAATTAATTTGTTTTAAAAGTTATTGAAACAAAATGTTTTCGGTTATTCCATTCAGTTATTCCATTCGGTTATTCCATTCAGTTATTCCATTCAGTTGTTCCATTAAGAAAACTAAAAGCAAATTACTACTCACCAGTCTTCATAAGTTGAGCTACATTTTTCAGATTAACACCGACCCAAAATGTTGACGTCCCATTCTGCCACTATGCCTAGGATGATTGCCAAAAGTTTATTTTTTTATGGAAAATGTAAAAACTAAACTTAAATGCTTACAATTTTTTAATGCGGGTTTAAAATGAACTTAAAAAAAATAGTGTTTAATTATAATATAATGTTTTTGTTTAATGTATTTTGAAATTAAAAATGTTGTTTTTCTACTATGCTTTTAAATGAAGTATATAAGATAATTAGCTAAGATTAAACCTGTTTTGTTTGTCAGTTGTTATGGAGGGAGGTGGGGGAGAAAAAACTATAAAATAAATTATGATTAGGTGTACCTATATTGTGTGTGTTTGGGGGGGGGGGTTCAGCCCTATTTAGAAGTAGGAATATATTTTGGCAATTTATCTTTTGTTTTTAAATTACTGAATTACAATTAGATTGTTGACAGCATATTTTATGCATAAAAAGCATAAAAATGAAATTGAATGTGTTTATAACGGCACGCATTAATTTATTATAAACTGTTTGAAAAATAATCATGAAAATGAGTTTAAAATGTATAAGCTTTTTCTTGCTACTATATATACTCTATTTCAAAAGACAGTAATGTATCATTGATTTAAATTGGACTAACCCGTTTTGATAGTAGTATAGTTATCATAAATGACAGAAGATTTTTAGCATTTACTCATTTAGATAATAATATACTCAGTAAATGATAATTTAAAACGGTCACTCGTGGTTTAATAACACCTTAAAACTATCACATGTATTGTATATAATTGTAGAAAATGGTAAAGTCTTAATGTTTTTTGCTCAGACTCGTGCAAAACATAACATATTAATCTTCCACATTTGTTGGACAAACAGCATTCAATAACAATTTTCAAATTTAGCCCTGCACTCACTAATCCTGTACCTTTTAGTTGGTAAATTAAGTCGTTCTACTATGTAGAGAATAAGATAAGAATAGGTCAATTCAATTTAAATAAATGTCCAACTATATTTTTGCTCACTTATATACATAAGCGGCGATATATTTTTGTAGAGCTCTAAACAGGTTTGAATTTACAGAATAGTTTTAAAGAATGATACAACAGTTAAAACTATTTTAAATCTACACATGATCTTGCAGTTGTACTTAACAATACGATTTTTTGAAAAATTAACATCTAATATATTTTATGATGAATATTCTAAAAATCTCACAGTATTTATCGCTTTTGTATATTTATACTTGAATTTATATATTCAGATATAATATATATTCATATATATATATATATATATATATATATATATATACATACATAGATAACGTACTAAAAATATTACGTGAAAGACAAAGAAATAATGTACAAAATTATTTCAATATTAAAAAAATAATAATCATGCCAAAATAGTTTAAAAGATTTTTCAATTACAATTTGTAGATATACAAGTATTACTTAATAATTAATAAATCTATTGGTAATAATGGAATCTTTACAGTAATATGTTAAGGTATTTTATGTTTTTATATACATTATCACCTTCCACAAACATTAGAAAAAAAAGAGATCGTCCAATCATTAAAACTGATTAATCTGATGTTGTTAGGCTAAACAATTCTAACTTAATTTTTTTTTTTAATTAATTGTTTCAAAATCAAATTATGAGTACAATTTTTTAAAAGTGATGATCATTTTATGAGGTTGAAGAATCTTTAGTTGACAACAATTTTTACAGTAAGAAAAGGTTAAGAATATGTTAATCTGTAGATTCTTTATTTGTATATAATGGAAACTCTTTCTTCTTTCTTTCAAAGCAGGTCTTACTGCCACTTCTTCAGTGCGGCTGTCCAAGCAGAAAATTGTTGTTAAAAGACTGAAAACAAAACTAAATCTGTTACCATCAACACTACACCAACAACAACACCAACAAAAACCAGTACAAACACCCAAAACTCACCGTATGCTATCTCAACATCAAAGCGAATTTCCATCCTGACAAAATTGTTACAGCCGATTCAGTATAGTTTTTGCAGAGTTATGTCCCTTTGAATATTAAATAAGGAATATCCTGATATCTCATGTACATGACTTTTGAAATATTTAATTACCTCTATATTAACTTGAAACATGTGTTTTTGTCACATTACTGGTTAAGCAATTTTGATCCTGGTCAGTATTTAGATGAATAATGGATCCATACGTTTGAAATGTCTTTCTCCAATACTACTGAGAAAGGTATGAATTTTTTTTCTTCACCTCCCAGATCTAGCATTGAAATAGTAGGGTAGACTAGACCGATTCTAAAGCCTTAGTAGAGAAATGTCTCAAAGAATTGAAATTTAAAATCATGCAATATTGTGCTTGGTTAGTACTTAGGTGGGTGACTATTTGGGAATATCAGGTAACATAAGTTTGAAATTTGAAGTGGCCCCAAAGTCACTTTTCCTTTCAGCTGTGAGTGAAATAGTAGGCTACATTAGACTCCCAAGCCTTGGTAGAGCAACTAGTCTAGGAGAATGGAGACTCCAAAATAACATCAGTCCTTCTCCACTTATTCCAGCATGGCTTTTGGATATCTTTGATTTCTCCTTACCACTAAACATAAGCAATACCAGATTGGAAGATGTGTGGTTAGTGATTGTGCAACCTATGCTTTACTATCAACTCCTCATCATACAGACATTCTTTCAGAGGTTATCCATTGTCTCTAAAGATAGGAGGAGGACAATAGTTGTTATTATTATTTATCGAGTCACCTCTCTTTAAGTTGGATTACGTGTTTTCATCCGAATGCCTCTCTTCGTAGAACAGTTCAGAAATATGGATCTGTGATCACCTATGTGGCATTGAGATGGACAAAGTTGGTCTATATTTTGCCTTTATTTTGCCTATATTTTGCCTATATTTTGCCTATATTTTGCCTATATTTTGCCTTTTCTACTCTAGATAAAGTGTACACATATGCAACTTTAGAATTGAAAGGTAACTGTAAGTTCACTGTTTTATTGAATACCTAGACCATAAGTATTTACTGAATTTTCATTTAACGTTTCCTCGAATTTTGTCTGATTCTATTTTTTGTTTTATGTTTGCTTTTGCAATGCAAAAATTTATTGCCACAATTTTCACAAGTTTTATTCCGAAATGATCAGAATTTTTCTCAGTGTAATTCTCCGCATCAGTTACATAGTCTCAAGGGTAATTTCTTTTGTTTCTTTATAGTCCACTCGTTTTCAAAATGTGCACAGCCATTTTCTTTTTTAAGGAAATAATTTTTAGATTTATACTTTACTGACGTATACTACACCCAATTCCTCTATATTTTTAGACTCGCTTCTCATGCTTATAAGCCATTGCAATCCTCCATAAGTTTCTGTGTTAGGTTCACTTTTGAGTTTTGCTGCTACTCAACTATTTTTTGCGAGCAAAAATTAGACATTTAAATTCATCTGCCGATCATTCTGCTAGTCTAAAGTCATTACAGTGTTTATTTACGACCGACATGAATGCTAAATAATCTTTGTCATCCTGTTAAGCCAAATTAAAACATTTCCACCTTTTGTGCCAATAAACCAATTAATGTGTGGCAAAGGAGCAGACAATTTTTGGGAAAAATATTGGAAGGAAAAAAAATCAATAGATCAAGTAAACAACACATTCTCAAACGGCCTAACAACTTTGTACAAGATGAATATCTCCATCTTGGATCAACAGTTGCAGGCGATGTCATTTTATATTGTCAAACAAAACTATTAATCACTGAAAAAAAATGTTTGTCTTGTGGCAAGAGGTGCATCATTGCCAAAAGAGGATCCGTTGAGGATGGATATGGCAGAAAAAAAATGTCAGCAATGAACGTCGATAAGGACTGGAATATTTTTCCAGCATGCCGAACTGAAAATCTCAATAGTGCTCAAATTTTTCTACCTCTTGGCCTACCTGGTTGGTGAAGTTTCTTTCACATCCACTGTCTCTTCTCACCCAACCCTGACATTGTCTGATGTGACCGTGGAAAAGTCTATCAACTTCTAAGGGAATATCTCTCTTAATTTAATTAACAAAAGAAAATGGTTGCTCAGCCCCACCCTATATTGTCCATAAAAAGAAAAAATAGCAAAATAAAAAGTTTACTTTACATTAGTTACAAAAATAAATTTAAAAAAAAATAATAATGCATGAAAAACACACAAGAAATGGTTTTCTTATTAATTTTGTTCAATTTTATTTGGCAAAAAATGGGGAGGGGGGGAATACAACTTGTTTACTTTTTTCACTTAAAAAAATTGCTACAACAATAAAACAAAAATTGTTATGGTAGGTCATTATAACTTTTTTTTAAATTTTCATTATATATTTTTTTTCTGGTGATTTTATTATATTTAAATGTTTTCTTCAGTTTTTTCCTTGAGTAGCATTGTTACACTTTGATAATCAGTGATGTTTGGCGAAAGCCGGCGGTTGACGTCATGTTCTGAGCAAAACCGAGCGGCCAATTAGTTATAGCATGTTCAAATTCTGCACAAGTACCCATCTTTAAAAATTTGGTTAATTGCTTGAATAATCTACATATTTATTTATTTGTGTGATTTACCACCTGCCCAGTAAGTTAGGGGTGGGGTTTTATGAAAGTGTTTCTGAAGAATAAATTGGATTCGAACTTGGCACACTCAGATTTTCAGTGTCGTTTACCAATTAGGCACCGTCACCTTCTTTAGGTGCATTAGATTTTATGAAGTTAAAGGGAAGGTTTGTAACAATTATTAAAATGGATGGAAATGAAGCTGCAATATTCTTTTATTATGTTTGCTTTTTTGTTTGCCTTTATCTTTTCTTTTTTCAAATTGACTTCTGCATGTACGACTTTTACAAAACCTTAGCAGTTTTTGTTTTGTTTTACTAACATTTTTAACAAATTCTAGAATCCGTTTTTCTTCTTCTTCTTCTTCTTCTTCTTCTTCTTCTTCTTCTATTTATTATTATTATTATTATTATTATTATTATTTGATTCATTCCTTGCATGTATTCAGACAGATGTTCTTTAATGTCATTTAAAACTGATCATTACTTAACACTTTATCCATTGTGTATCATTATCAGTATCATCAGCATTATCATCATCTTTTTCATTTAATTGTTGTTTTTTTTTTTATCTTGTTTTTCATTTGTCCAGCCTACAATCTCAGTTCCCAAGCTTGTTGGCTTGAGGATTGATTCCATTCAAATTAATGGTTTGCACGCAAGTATTTGTTTGTTTTAGGGAGGGGGCGTCCCATTTTCCTCTTGACAATGGAAATCCAAGAAAACTTGAATGCAAACCATCAACAAAGATCTTAGACAAAAATATTTAAATTTATTACTTTCAGAAATTCAGACTCTTTTACTCTTCAGAAGTTGTTAAAAAATAATGTTCTCTTTTTTACTTATAATTTTAAATGTTTATAACTTTTTTTTACTTTAAATTTCAAATGTTTATAACTTTTTTACTTAAAATTTCAAATGTTTATAACATTTTACTGAAAATTTCAAATGTTTATAACTTTTTACTTAAAATTTCAAATGTTTATAATTTTTTTTACTTATAATTTCAAATGTTTATAATTTTTTTTACTTATAATTTCAAATGTTTATAATTTTTTTTACTTAAAATTTCAAATGTTTATAAGTTTTTTTTACTTAAAATTTCAAATGTTTATAACTTTTTTACTTAAAATTTCAAATGTTTATAACTTTTTACTTAAAATTTCAAATGTTTATAACTTTTTACTTAAAATTTCAAATGTTTATAACTTAACTTTTAATTTTATTTCTTAGGTAGTAAGAAAATAATTTTCATTTTGTACCTAAACCTTTGAAACAGTTTTGAAAAAAACAAAAAACAAAAAAAAAACAACATATTTTTAATTTTAGAATTACTAAACGTAACATTAAAACATTCCGATGATAAAGTGTATATGGAGACAGATAATGTGAAAATAATAGTAACTTCAATGATTCTATTTTTATTGTAAATATAAGTTTTGTTTTAAAAAGTCTAAAGTAAAATCAAATCAAGTATTCCAAAACTCCACATCTAAACAATGAGTTGAAGCCAAATTTAGGGAATCAACCCTGACTATCAACTCAAACTAGGGTTAGTTTTATCGATGATGAAAGGCAATCGTCAAGCAATTTATTTGCTTTTACCTCTTTTCTTATAAAATCAAATTTCAACAAGAAACATCCTCGCCCTTCCCCCTCCCCTACCGCCACTAATTGTACATATGTTACTGCTATTTTTAAGTTGTCTCCAGCTAAATATCATCATAAGTGGTTTTGTTTAAATGATATTTTAATAGTAAGCCTCCCTTCTAAACAGTAAAATAAGTATTGTTTTTTAGAAGGGTTCAAATAACAATAGAAAAAAATCACGTGGTTTAATAAACCAATCACAGCTTAGTATTTCTCAGACTTCCCTTCCTATTACTTTTTAATATATTTTCTGATTCTCTCCCTTTTTTTTAGTTTTGTTTTTGTTTTTTTACTTTTTTCTCCTTTCCTAATTTAGTTTTCGTATGCACACATGCATATAGAGAATGAGGTTTATAACGAGGATGTATTAACACAAGTAAGTTTGCAGGAATGGAGCAAAAAAGGTGAATAAATGCATTAATGAAAAAAGGGAAACCTTTACTTTGAGTTTTTATTTCTAATCAATCATACATAAGTTATTGTTACCTGGCTGACTGACCTCATTGGATATTGATTTCTTTGATATAAAGATCAATACAATGAGTGCGAGGGGGGGGGGCGTAGGTGGACAGGTATGTTATACTACCACAGATAATATCCATCTCTGCTTGCCTGGGACCGGATGTAAACGTTACCGGCCTGGCGCTCTCCTGAATAAAGTTTTTATCATGCTTGCTCCATTGCTTGCCTCTGCTTTTTTGCTAAATACTAACAAATATTTCATGGTGGCAGCGGTGGGATTTATAAAATATACACATATATATATATATATATATATATATATAATATAAAAATGTTTTATTAACTATTTGCTCTTATATATATATATATATATATATATATATATATATATATATATATATATATATATATATAATTTTGAGTTGAGCATATTGAGAAGTGATACACATTAGTGTAAACAAATCGAGCTTAGGTATTTCGGATGATGTCAAGATATCGTTAAACTCATGACTCACACAGTCGCCGATAGCGTAATGGTTAAGAGCCTTGACTCTCATACAGACGGTCAGGTTTCAATCCTGGCTTGAGGTAGTTGCCTGTCTAGCCGCACTGATGAGCTGTGAAACAGCGAAACAATACTGTATGTGGATGACATATATATATATATATATATATATATATATATATATATATATATATATATATATATATACACACACACACGCAAACAGCCTTACGGAACAGAAAATAACAGACAAACAGAAAAATGAATAAAAGAACAAACGATACATAACGTGGCAGAATCATACATACAATGCAATACTGCAAACTGCGAGTAGACATTGTTTCACATCGTTTAAATATAAAAATCTTGTCAGAAAATAGGAAATAACAAACTCTGTGAATAAAAAATTCCCAAATAAAATAAGAAAAAACATGTCACATCTCATGCCAATAGTGAACTGGTTTGATCCAGATCCGAGTGAAGCCATGGCGCTTTTTAAACAAAACAAAAAATGATCTATACATAGAAGATAAAGAAATTACTGACAAAACAAACCAAGCCAAGAAAATTAGCGTGATATAAGGGACCAAGACCTAAGACACTTAAATGCTAGTGGCTTCACTGATCAATGAAAGAAATCATTTGACTACCTACAGGACTTCTTCAAATGTCAATTTTAAGATCCACAAACTTTACCTTATTCAATAACGAATCATTAGATGACTTCTTTACTCGGACCAGAACATTAGCACAAAAATGTGACTTCACAGATTAGGAGTTGAGAAAGAGACTTATAGGAGCTCATTATATTCTTAACACCATATGACACTTTCTGAAACGAGCGCTATAGCAAAGCAAAAATTAATAGCATAGCCAACGTACTGACTGAAGGCTGGAAATATGAAGCGCTTACTACTGGAAACGACCAGCTGAACCAGCTTGGAATGTTGAAACGATGAAACAACGGAACAAGCATGATAGAGACTTTATTCAGTAGAGTGCCAGGTTTATAACGGTTACATCCGGCCCCGGTCAATCAAAAGTGAATATCATCTGTGGTATTATAGCACTTGCTAATATCACTTTAAGATGTAACTTATAATATCTATCTTTGGCAGGCTAAAAAAGTCATTGTGTCTAATACCGTTGAGGAATGTGAATGAATTCATTTTTTGTTTCTCCTCTAGTCACTATGAATGACATTGTGGGTTAGATTAGACATTCACACATTGGCAAAACAGCTAATCTATGATCTCATTAGAAATTTCTTTTTTGATATTTAAGATCAGTCAGAGGAAGGAGTGTGACTACAAACCTTTACTACAAAATTAATACAATCATTTTTAAAAGAAAAAATAGAAAACAAATTTGTAGTAAAAATCATTTCAAGGATTCAAAGTTGTATTTTATATTTAAAATATGAAGAAAAATAAAACATTTCTATTTACAATTTAATTTGTTCTTTTTATTAAGTTTAATAACGGATAGCTTTGGTGTTGCTTAGAAATAAATGAGGATCTCTTAATACTTCTGCTCCAAATCCTGAACCTTATATTTTTGTGTTTGTGTTTTCAATTTTTATGATTGCATAAAGCTAGTAAAACATCTTTTCTGTTCATGGATGTCTGGCACAAACGCAGATCAGTTTGTTTTTAAGAGATCAAGGGAAAGCTGTGAGATGAAGGCATTGTTTCCTAAATATTGAAGGCCGTGCGTGAAACAGGCATTTAAATGATCATAGAAATGACAAATCAAATACTAAAAGAAAGTGTTGTCTCGAAAGACTGAGAACTTAATACAATTGTGAATTGCTACAAGGGTAAAGGTGAAGCACTAGAAACAGAATTGATGGGTCACGTGCTAAAAGTGGTTAGGAGAATAATTGAACTGCAAATAAAAAGTTGGATAAGCATAGATGAAATACAGTTTAGTTTTATGCCTTGGCAAACTACCACCGGTGCTATATTTTTAATTTTTTATATTTTATTTTTAATTATTTATATTTTATTTTTAATTTTTATATTTTATTTTTAATTATTTATATTTTATCTTTATTTTTAATTATTTATATATATTTTTTTAAATTTATTTTTTTTTAATTATTTATATTTTATTTTTAATTATTTATATTTTATTTTTTATATTTTATTTTTAATTATATTTTATTTTTAATTATTTATATTTTATTTTTAATTATTTATATTTTATTTTTATTTATATTTTATTTTTAATTATTTATATTTATCCTAGAAAAGTTCAAGAGAATTATCTTGCTAAGAAGAAGGATCTATATTTTATTTTTGTGGATTTGAAAACGTTTTTGAATATCAAGCGATTTTTTGATCGAGTATCAAGAGATTTTGTCTGTTAAACTTTGTATAAATTAGGAGCAACTGCGTGTTTGGTGATGGTTGTTTAAGCAATGCACAGAAATACTTAATCTCGTGTGAGAATTAACAGCACATTTAATGACAGTTTTAAAGTTTAAATGAAAGTATACCAGGAATCTGTACTTGCTTTTCATTTGTATCTTAGAAGCAGTGTTCAGTATGGATTATCTTGAAGAGATTCTTTATGGTGATGAGTTAGTGCTTGCCTCTGAAACTTGTGGAGAATATGTCTATTGGCGTTATTGTGCTCAAATCTTGCAGCCATTACAGTCGAACTGTCGTATACCTACACCCTACATTCCTTGTATTTGCTTTTCTGTTCAATATATTTTGTATCCCCTAATTACTGAGTTGTGTCTTTCTTCCGTAACCTTACAGGACAACAACAGAAATAATGGAAAATTTGTTTATTAAGTTAAACACTTGGGAGAATGCTATGGAAAAAAAAGAGACATGTGAATGCTACCAAAGCTGCAAGTAAGGATCTTATTATGCAACCTTGTTTTGTCTTTACTGCCCAACTAGTGCAGCTTGAAAGATCTTGCAGCAATAATGCAAGAGACTGCATAAAAACGTGTAAAACGTTTATATGACCACATACTTCAAAGACATGCAAAAAAGAGGACCAAAACAATGGTGACGACGAGTGTTGGAAAGCCCTTAGAAAGATTGCACAGTTTTGGAAAGGAAGTTAGGAGCAACTCCGTTTTTACACTGCTTGCATGCATTGGGTGCATAAGAAAGGCAGTGAAATTACAGGTTGCGAGATGATGTTTGTGTGTAAGAAATGTGAGAAAATAGAGAGAAAATATATTTGGATTTGGTTGTTCAGAAGTTTTGATACTTTATTGATATCATTTGCGCACCGCAAGTGAGCTGGTGTTGGTGTCATTAGTAATCATCAAAATGTAATTATTGTTGTCCAAGAGAAGAGTTTATTAAACATGTGTGCACAGTGTGATGAGGCATTGAAGTGAAGCATAGTCAGTGAGGGTTGAGTTGAGGACATGCATTGCATGGTGAGAAATGATACGGAAATGATACAGTGGATATGACAAGCTTAGATTTGGTAAGTTCAGAGGAAGGTTAAATCTGGATACTATAAAGAAATGTGTGTAGAACAGTTGAGGTAGCAGGATCAGTTGGTAGAGAAAACATGAGACAAAGTGATGAGGATAGGTTTGAGAGAAAGAAAGATAAAGATCTGGCCAGAGATAAGTTAGTTTGAAAGTAATTTCTAAAAGCCGTCTAACACATGTCAACATGTATAATAGACATTAAGTCGATGATGATTGTTAACTTTACCCAGTTGTGTCCCTTGAACACTCTCCACAACAGAGAGTTAACTTCCTTACCAGAAACGGTGTAAAAAGAACTTTCGAAATATATAGCGCGAACGGTACGCACATTTTAAATAAATGCTATTCGACCTTACTCCAGTCCGTATTTTTGAGGGGGGAGGGTCAAAGAGCATTTATTTAAAACGTGTGTACCGCTCGTGCTATATATTTCGAAAGTTCTTTTTACACCGTTTCCGGTAGGGAAGTTAACTCTCTGTTGTGGAGAGTATTCAAGGGACACAACTGGGTAAACTTAACAATGATGATGATGATGATACTTTATGTAAATAAATGATGATGATGGTGATGATGGTGATAATTTATGTAAATAAGTTTCATTAATGTGGTCATTCTGGATTTAGAAAAAAGTCTGGCTTGTTATCCCAGAAAAATTTGTCAGTACTGCTTCATTTCCAAGGTTCTGAAATTGGTGTAATATATATATATATATATATATATATATATATATATATATATATATATATATATATATACACTAAAACTTTTTCAAGTAAGGATCTTATGCGAAACTGTTTTGTCTTCCCTCTACTGCCCCACTAGTGCAGCTAGTGCAGTGCTTGCATTTCTCACACATAAAAATTAAAAGAACACATTAAACACCATGCACTCTCTCTCTCTCTCTCTCTCTCTCTCTATATATATATATATATATATATATATATATATATGTCCCAGTAATACATTTAAATTTTCTCAAAGTTTTTTTATATTGCACTTCTTTATCTTAAAAAAGAAATATTATGTTTCAAGCAAAATAAATTCCTAACAATCTTCATGCAAATGTTTTCCACCTATTAGTACCTCCTATTTCCTCTTTTCCTTTTTATCATTTTTGTTCAGTAGCTCCAGAGAACAATATGAAGATATTCGTTTCTAGCGTAAAGCATGTTTCTTTTCACACACATGGAATAAATTGTGCTTTTAAATATAAATTAACTCGTAACTTTGTTTCACGGAAAAAATAACTTCTGTTTTTTATCTCAAATATATTTTGCCAGCCATATTCTGCGTGCCACGTGTTTTCTGTCTCATGAGAACTCCGTTGATTTCCTCTTTGTTGGTGGATGCGGACCTGCTGATTTGTTTGTATATTTTTTTCTTTGTAAATATTTTGCCTTTGCACGCGTCCCCCCCCTCCCATGTATGTTTCACCATGTGCTTCAACCTTTGTCTTAATTGCACTTTTCACATCTGCAGATGTGCATTAGATGAAATCAATATCCTTTATCATAACGTACGCAGCTCGTCAGTTGTCTTATGCACAAACACAAAGGCTGAAGAATCGCATGTGTGTGTCTCATGGCTAGGCAATCGTTTTTATGTGGAAAATGTATTCATTCCATATGAGGTTTTGGTATATGATATACCTTCTTCAAAGGTGCAATAGTCAAGAGAGAAAAAAAGATGTTTTCACATTTATCGATGGCAGTACAAAAGAATAAGGAAAGATAATTGACAGAAAATAGAAGACATATATTCAGTCTGTTGCTAAAGTTGTTAGAAACATGACTGGATCATTCTACAGAAAATACCTGCCTGACGCCTGACACAATCGTCTACATGTATAAGAATCAGATACATATTAAGAAGGAGTACTGCCACTACATCTGAAGAGGTGCCAAGCAGAGCAGTTGTTCTTGCATTGACAAATTACAAACTTGACTTTACAATCTAGTTAGGAATGATTTCTTGTGTTCGCTATTGAAAAATGTTACTAGTTTTTCTATACTCCATCATTATTTTCATGGAAAGTGCTCAATTTGTTGTTCCTTTAAAACATTCACAATAAGAACTCGCCTTACTAACACAACAGAGAGGAAAAATTCTTTTCTTTACTTAGCATGAGACAGAATTTCTATGAACAGATTTCTTAGCAAAGTCTTCTCATCTGTGCCACACATTACTGTGGAACTGGTGCAACATAATCCTCTTCAAATCAAATCTCAACATAAACCATGATCGTAAGTAATAAAACTTAGTTCATTCAGCATTTTCTATACTCCCATAATATTCTTCATCTTTCAACTGACAATCATTCCATTTCATTAACCCTAAGTATATACATTGACTGATTGGTCACCATTTAATTAGAATTATCAAGCCCCTTTAATAATACTTAACGATTAGCACTGTCCGGCAAGTATAAACTAAGAGGCAGTCAACTAGCGCCTATACAATGTTAACGACTTCCTGTCGTTCAAACACTATGGATTGTCTAATGTCTGCGCCCAAATTGAACGTTTGTTAGTTTTTAATTTCCTTCATTCAATGCTGATTTTTTTTTTAACAGTTAGTAATTTTCAACTTTAAAATGATGGTATATAATATTGAGGTTTTGCATGCAAATGTGATTATGTTCTATGCGTGCAAAATTCAAAAGTATGTTCTTCTAGATTAGATGTGCCTTTCATTTTTTTTAAATGCCGCTGATATCAAAACAAAACCAATCATAAAAACAGCAAAAAAAGAAGAAATTAGTAACAACAACATTTGCTATTCTCTAAATGGATCGATTTAGAGGAACACAGCGGTTTTTCAGTTGGAAAAGATAAGTTCTTGTCCATAAGTTAGACGTGCTTTGCATTTTTGAAAAATGGTATGGATAACTAAACAAAAAATCAAAAACAAAAAAAATGAAAACGGCAACAACAATATTATAAATTTAAAACGGATCGATTAGTGGAACGCATCGGTTTTTCAGGTAGAAAAGTTACATTCTTGTAAGGTAGACGTGCTTTTCATTTTTGCAAAACAAAACAAAACAAATAAAAAGAAAAAGAAAACAACAACAGCACTACGGATCGATTAGAGGAACCTGTCAGTTTTTCAGTTGCAAAAAAATGAAGGGATAGAAAATATGTTAGGGAGAAGAATGGAGAAAATATGATCAGTCATTTATTTCTGGTTCAAGTTTGAAGGGTTTCTTGCTAATTCGATGCCACCTTATAATTTAAGGAGAGTAGAAAATGAATCTTGAGTTTACTTTTGACAACCACATAACTTTTGCTTCCCTTATTTTGTCCTTTAGTCCTCACATTCCATAAGCACTAGCAAAGAGGAAAGAATTGCTGTTTTCTGGGTCAGAATCTATTCCATTTAACACTGCAAGTTTTTTTTTTACCTTGAAGTAATTTTTTTTAGCTTTTTACATCAAATGGTTCATGCCTCCTTGTCTGGGGCGATTTTCATAAAAATAAATAAATGTTTAACGGCTAAGAATTTGGTAATATCAATTACTATGCTAGATACTTTAAAATGTTGTGACTAGTTTTGTAATTCAGATTATTGATTGTGGAATGTTTGGTTATTATGTAAATGGCTTTAAAATTTAAAAAATCTTTTGATGTTAGCATGTCTATTGTAGGAAGGGGGCAGTTATGATGTTAGGTTTTGACAAATGGAGCTAGTGTTGGGGTTAGTATTATTCACCGAGTTGGCATTTTGTTGTTTTTTTTTTCTTTTCACATATACTGGATATGAAGGTGGCCATAGTAATCTTCAATTTTACTCTTTTTACTTTTTTTTCATTCCAAGCAAAGAATATTGCCACTTGAAACATAAGAGGCTATTATTTGGAATCATGTTTAACACGAGACTGTTGGAAGTTGAGCAGCGAGATGTCTATTTACATTACATTTAAATTTCTGCAGGTTAATACAGTTAGGAAAGCAGGAAACAAGGAGGGAATTTCAAAGTCTAGCAGCTTGAGGGAAGAAGCTATTAGAAGGCTTTCCGGCATCTAGAGATCTCAACAGGGAAGGGGTGTGATTTTGCTGCTTGTCGAGTTAGTTAGGGGTATGTACACAAAGCAGGGACATTTGTTATGAATTCATCAAAGCACATTCCATTAAAGTACTTATAAAACAGGTGCAGAGATGCAACATTTCGTCGATAAGACAGAGATTGCATTTTTGCCGACAGTGCAAGACCTATTAGATCGGAGACTCTTTTTTGGACCCTGTATAAGAATAAGAGACTAGTGGTAGATGCACCAGCCCAGATGTGGTAAGAATACTCCATACATGGGCGAATTGTGGCTTTATAAAGATATAGGATGCTTTCTGGTGTGAGTAATTTTCTAGCACGGTAGAGAGAGCCCACATTCTTTGCAGTAGCTTTGGCAATGTCCTCAATGTATTTGTACCAATTCATGTTACCCGTGAATGTTAGGCCGAGGACTCTGAAAGATGGGCTTTCAGATAGGGTGCTATTTATCATGGCAATCATTGGTTGAGAAGGTTTTTTGTAGTTGTTACAGGAAAGAAACTTGGTTATAGTGGCATTAAATGTTACTATCCATTTACCAGCTCATTCCAATCCAGACTGAAGATCATTTTCAAGGGTTTATTGCCTTCGATATGTGTGCATCCGTTTTTCCCTTATGTCTGTTATAGAGTGTGGTGTCAGCAGCAAATATAACCATCTCGAACACAATTTTATTAGGGAGTTCATTTATGAATATCAGGCATAATAAAAATCCAAGGATCGAACCCTGGAGTATATCTGCATTAATAGCTGTCAGTAATTTTTAATATGTGAAGCGCTGAGATCACAAAAAACTTTCTCCAACCATTTAATGGTTTTATCTTTTTGTCGTTTTTTATTAAATTTTATTTCTTTACTTGACCCACAAAAGTTAGTCCATCAGCAAAAATCTCTTTCAAACATGCCAGATCGTAAAAATGTTCTGTTTTTAAACTTATCTGTCATAAATCATGGTAAACTATACATTTGTAGTTCTAACGTATATATACGCTTTACCCGGCTACGATCAGTGCGGTTAAATGAAATTAACAAAAATAGAGTGCATGTTTCTTATATGCGTAATTTCACAAAACTTTTGGATGCGCAATATATTTGGTTATTCTATTTTCTGTGTAGTTATCTGTGTAGTTATCAAGATTGTCAACTTTGTCCACTGTAGAACACACACACACACCATGTGAAATCATTGTGTTTATGTAAACCACACAGATTGTCACTTAGCTTTGTAAAGTGATGTTTTAAGTCTGCGATGCCAAAAACAAAAACTGTCTTCTATTTTCCAGAAATATATATTTTATTATATATTTTATTTTATTATATATTATATTCGATTTATTTTCATTATATAATTCATATGATTTATTTTTATCGCATATTATATACAATTTATTGCTATTATATATTTTATACGATTTGATATTATATATTTATGTGATTTATTATATATTTATAAATTTATTTATTATAAGTCTATTTTTATTATATATTTTATACGATTTATGTTATTATTAGATTTATGTCTATATACGATTTACACTAATTTTTTTCATCATTTGAATGATATAATTTATTAGAAAATTTGATATTTTATAACTATTTTTATAAAACTAATATTTTATTAAAATTGAATGATGAAATATTTATTAAACTGAATAAGATTTCCAATTTGATCTGACACTCATTTGTATTGGTTTAGAAAGAAATGGGAAATCTAATTTTTTGTTTGTAACAGTATTATCTTTTTGTTCATATAACGTTTCCATTATTTTCAGCTGTGAAAACGAATAATGGTGCCACTCCAAACCCAACAGAAAACAACCAAAGTTCTGATGAATTAAGCAAGTACGAATATAATTCCATGTTTTACAGATAGATAGATTTGTCTATAAATCCTGTAGTTTAGCAATAAAAAAATTGGCATTACTATTTATTTTATTGGTAAGCCAGTTGGTGTGCTCTTGTGGTGAAGAATTGCCTTACAGATTTAGACGAGTTAGAATTGTTGGGCATCTACTGCCAAGTGTGAAGAAGAATTTACAGTTTTCTTCAAAACACAATTTTAAATGTCAATGAACAAGTTTTTACTTATATTTCACTTAAATTAAAATTTTAAAAAAGTTAACGTAACTTTTGATAATTGTTTATTGTAGAAATGAATAACCAGAAATAAATACATAATTATTAAGATCTTCAAAAAATCCAAAACCTTTATCCATTTCCCACAGAAAACTGTTACCCAAGATCCATTCATAGCCAATCAGCCATTTTCTATCCCAAACATGACCGACATCATAAACATATTCAAAACATGACCAACATCATAAACATATTCAAAACATGACCAACATCATAAACATATTCAAAACATGACCAACATCATAAACATATTCCAAACATGACCAACATCATAAACATATTCAAAACATGACCAACATCATAAACATATTCAAAACATGACCAACATCATAAACATATTCAAAACATGACCAACATCATAAACATATTCAAAACATGACCAACATCATAAACATATTCAAAACATGACCGACATCATAAGCATATTCAAAACATGACCAACATCATAAACATATTCAAAACATGACCAACATCATAAACATATTCAAAACATGACCAACATCATCAACATATTCAAAACATGACCAACATCATAAACATATTCAAAACATGACCAACATCATAAACATATTCCAAACATGACCAAAATCATAAACATATTCAAAACATGACTGACATCATAAGCATATTCAAAACATGACCAACATCATAAACATATTCAAAACATGACCAACATCATAAACGATTACAAAAATAAACTTTCTTTTTTTTGTTTGATGATTTTCCTTGAAAGTGATGTCTTCTGATGATCTGCATTAATGAAACATTCTTATAATTATGTGTTTATTCCTGGTTGTTAGTTTCTGCATGAAACAATTCTCAAGAGTTTTATTGAATTCATTTTTAATTTGGCAAGTAAAAGTCGTTCCAACGTGTACATCACACTAAAAACCATAGAATGGAATATCAAGTATTCACATTTTTATAGGAAAAAAAGATTCATTGTTATTTATTTTTTAAAATCAGATAAAATGATTCAAAATTCTGCAATTTTATTCTCTCATTATCTCAGAAAATTGGTTTCACAATGTGTCTGTTACAGATGTGATGTTATCAAATGAAAGAATGAGAAAATCTATTCATACGAAATTTGTTAATATTTATTAAAGCATCAAAAACATCGAATACTTCGTAGAATACAAAAGTTCAGAGAATTCTAAGAACGTTCTGGTGAAAGAAGAGTTATTTTTGCATGTAATGAGAAATTGAAAATATGCATTTGTTTTAATTTCCACTGCATGTGTTTACATGGGCATGACTGAAATAAACATGATGATGTATGTGTGTATAACGGCGTCTTTGTTTTGTTAATAATTGAGTGTGCGCCTATGAACGTGTGTAATGGGACTAGGATAGATTGTGATGTACACATTGGTGCTGTCTGAAATAAGAACAAAAAAAAAGAGAAAGAAAAACTCTGTGTTTGAGTTTTTTTAGTATGTGCAAATTTTGGAGATGAATATTTCTTGCATATGATTAGTCGAAGAAAACTACCGATTTGAACTTTTGTTTAATCAAAAGTCGATATGTAATAATAACATGTCTTTTCTTTCTTTTGAAATGCTGCATGATCAAATTTATCAAACTACTGCATGTATTTATGAAAATCTGGCTTTTATGTATAGTTGGCATTTATACATAAGGGACATTAATTTTAGCAGGTTTCTAAAAATGCAGCTTGGACATATTTCAAAACTAAATCTTATTTCCAAAAAACATATTTCATGATTATCTGTAAAATTATAATAAGTTGAATCATAAATACTAAGCTCTAAAAACACTTCCTGCTATGTTGACTTTTGTATATGACCAAACTCGAACAAATCGAACAAGATACAAAGGGAAATAAATCTGTTTGTCATAAAGGAGATATCACGTGTCTAACATTTTTTACAACATTTTTATTGACATGTGTAGATTAACACTGACAAACATGCGTTTTTAAAATCATTTTTTAATGGTTCTTTAATGATTAGTAGGAGATGTGATCTTGAATGGGTTTCTCACCTACCGAACTTAAACATCAAGATTTTTATCTATGGGATTATTTCAAATATAATGACTATCAAAACAATAATGAAAGATTATTTCTGAACAGAAAAGAAACGTCACAGTAAAATCAGTGCAGTGCCAAAACAGGGTGTGTCAGATTAATTGACAATTTTGCACATTGTATCCAAGTGTGCTTATCGTTGAACGGTGATGAAACAAAGACTGTTGGATACTCATGACTGAAACTTGGTGGAAAAATCAGGCATAGACAAAAACTTATTTATATCAAACATCGTTGGATATCAGAAAGTATTGTGAATTACAACAATTCCCTAATTGACATTTCGGGGTGGTGTAACAGAATTGCATAGTCATAATGGAAGCCTTGAAGAAGAAGAAGGAGAAGAAGAAGAAGGAGAAGAAGAAGAAGAAGAAGAAGAAGAAGATAACGACAACAAGAACAACAACAGCAACAATCCAGAACTTTTGACAACAAATGCTTAAATGCAAGCAATTGTTGAATAAAACTCACATCAAAATATCAGAGAAGTGTCTGAGGCACTTGATGCAATTTTCCAATAGTGACCAGTATTTCAATAGTGACCAGTATTCCAATAGTGACCAGTATTTCAATAGTGATCAGTATTTCAATAGTGGCCATTATTTCAATAGTGACCAGCATTTCAATAGTGATCCATTATTTCCATAGTGATCAGTATTTCAATAGTGACCAGCATTTCAATAGTGGCCATTATTCCAATAGTGACCAGTATTTCAATAGTGATCAGTATTTCAATAGTGGCCATTATTTCAATAGTGACCAGCATTTCAATAGTGATCAGTATTTCAATAGTGATCATTATTTCAATAGTGATCAGTATTTCAATAGTGACCAGCATTTCAATAGTGATCAGTATTTCAATAGTGATCAATCTTCTGAACTGTTAAGATAAAAATGCTTGATAGATGAGTCATGAAGGAACATAATGGATTTTTTGTTCTGAAATCAATCATTATTTTCTGAACAACCTAATACAAAACCCGTGTTCTATTGTTATATGTACTTAAATCAGCATGTCACGTGCCTTTATATTTTTGTTTTGCTTTGTCTTGTTTACCATCACAGAAGTAGAGACGAACTAACTGAAGAAGCCGAGAATTTTACTGAGTTGCAGGTCAAGAAAGAATCAAGGGAGGAATGGATTTCCAAAACTCCAGCAGCAGTTGAAGACAATGCAGAAGATTCCAAGAACATTAATACCAATGAAAAAGAAGGCAATTACCAACATCTGATTGCAGAAAATCTGGAACCATTTAAAGTAAGAAAAAAGAGATTACTAAATATAAAATCTGAGTAGACTTTTGTGCATTATTTTGTGTAAAAGAGAAGCAATATTGTTACACAAGCATATAAATATGTATGAGGATGTTGTAGTTTGTTTGAAGCAGTATGCTTAGTGTTTTAGGTTTGGCTTTTAAGTGAATTGAGAGAATGTCTGGGTGAGATAAAAGAAAATATGTACAATATGTAATGCAATATTTTCTTTCTATTTAAATTGAAATTAACCTTAAAAATATTTTCAAACATGTAACTAAACACCTAATTAATTATATATATTTAGTATAATATGATATATTATATGGTCCTAGATATTAACTTAAATTATATCCGGTGGTGAGGCCCCAGCTTGCGGGCTTTGGGGAGTGTCGAGCCACTCTTTAATTGCCATTGCTCCCAGGTCCGCTCTGACCCAGACTGGTAGTACCTGTTAGGGTCCCAACTATGGGTTAAATAGAAACCGACTTAAAAAAACAAATATGCTCTATTAAAAAATTTTTCTTCAAAATCACTGGATTCGGCATTAAATAACCTGAAAAGGGTTGATATGCCGTAAAACAAAAACAACCAATCAACCAACCATATGATATACAGGGCGTCCAAAAAGTTACTGAAACGTTGAAAATCTTTGTTATTTTACCATTAATGGTTATTTTTTTTCTATTACAGATATTCAAAGATAATATTTTGGAAATTAATTATAGATAAGTGTAGCATTGGACAACGGCACATATGACGAGAGACACCATGGAGCTTCTCAGGCAATGCTTTGGTGACAACATTATCTCTTGCTATGGCCACCACGTTTTCCAGACTTGATTAGCCCCGACTTTTTTTTGTGAGGATATCTTAAAAAAAAGAGTCTATGTTAACAAACCCCAAACTCTGTAAGAATTGAAGAAAAACATCAGGAACGAAATAAGGGAATTAAATCGCAATCCAGAGATTCTGCAATCTGCCATGAATAATGTTTTGGAATGAGCACAAATATGCAAAGCTGAAAATGGGCAACATTTAAAAAACATTTTTCATAAATAAAAATAAGAATTTTGCATGTTTTTTTTTGTAATTTCCCAATGTCTTAATCAGATTGTGTTAAAATTACAGTAAGATATCATAAAAAATAAAGAATTTATTTCAGTTCAAAACTTTTCAGTGACTTTTGGGACACTCTTTATATATATATACTAGCAAAAGTACCCGTCGTTGACTGGGTTCAGAAACAGCCTACAGAAAATGGACTCTGATTTATGAAAGTATGATAGGTTATGGAAAGGAAGAGCTTCGAATTTGGGGGTATCAAAACCAAAGCAAAATATGATGAAAGTAAAAACATAATAGGTAACCCCATAATTTATTATACCAAACCGGTTCACACTGAAACACTTATCACAATATTTTGTGGATCTATATTAAAAAAACCTTGCTAAACTTTGTGATATATTTCCATTCTATGGAGGTCAGGTGCGAACGAACACCCCATAATTTTATTATACCATATTTATTCAAACTGAAACATAATTATCAAAGTATACTTACGCAGATAGATATGAAAAGTCTTTATTAAAGTTTGTGCCTATTTCCATTCCATGGAGGCCAGGCGCGAATGCAGACCCCACAATTTTATTATACCATCCCTATTTAAGTTAAAACATACTTATCAAAGTATTCTTATGTACATCTATATCAAAAACACCTGTAAACGTTTTTTTTTTACTTCTTAAATTTTTTATTTCCATACTTTGTGGACCAGGCGCGAACGCAGATCCCACAATTTTAATGAACCATCATTCTGCCAGATCAAACATACCCATTCCTGTGTCTCAATACATCTTCTATCATTATATGTAATCAGTTTTTTAAAATAGTCAACCATATAGGAGTCTATTCGTGACCACATACAAACGCACACACACACACACACACACACACACACACACACACACACACACACACACATTCAGCTTTATATTATATTATATATATATATATATATATATATATATATATATATATATATATATATATATATATTTGTTGTAGACTCGTGTTAGGGGTTACAAATGAAAGAAACCACATGTAGTGTAAAATGTATAAAATATAATATGCATTTATCATAAAGAATGCAGGAGCCACTAAAGTGGTATGAGAGGTACGTGTTCGTAGCATGAGGCTAAACATGGTGTGAATGTCTCCATCTAGTCTCTGAAACCAGGGTATTCATAGGACTGGTTGATTTCACTTAGTTCTCAAATAGGGGTGATTTTTACCCCACAACACTCCACCCTCCCAAGCTTTTCATTCCCCTGGGATGATCGTATAGCTCTTTTTCCTGGGGTTGATCTCTATGGAGTCGGTCATTTTCCTTTTCCTGGAGGACCGGCGTTGTCTGGTTGCTTGTGATGTTACCAAATCGAACGTGTCATATATCTGGTCCATTACTTCTTGTTCAGCAGGCGGTTGTCTTTCGTCATCAGTTATTTCCGAATTTGTTCGTTGCGTTCCTTAGAACGAAAACCTTTTGCTTTTTTGTCTTTCTTTTTAGTGACACATTTATAACTACTTCACCCTCAAAATTTATTTTTTCACTAGTTACCGATCTTGCGACTTTATTCATCTTTGTCATCGTCGGCTTTCCTATTCTCTTCCACGTATGAAAATTTATAATTGATAAATCCGACCCTGAATCGAGCTGCAGTTTTACTTCTTTATTTCTGATTCTCGCTGTAACATATTTTCTCATGTTCTCTGTTGGTGAAGGGTCTATTTTGCAGTTTTTACGTAGCTCTTTTTTGCTACTTTTGCTCTGCAATATGAGGCCTTGTACCCTTCTCGCTTGCATAGGTCACATCCTTTGGTACTGAAATGTCCTCCACATTTGCTACAAGGGGTCTATTTTGTCTATCCTGATAATTTTGTGGAGGGTTTTTATTTTCCTCTTTGTTGGTAATTGCTGGCGGGCAGGTGCCCTTTATTTTTTAAGCATATTTTTTTAATGTGTGCAATACCTGCTTTCTCTATGTTTCGGGAATCTTTCTTCATTGCTATGAACTGCTGACAATCTTCAGCCAGTTTCTGAAGTGTCAAATCAGGTTCTAATTCCAATTTATTTAGAGCACGACGTCTTATATCAGCGTCTTTTGTGGCTATCAAACCTTGTGTGAATATTAAGCATTTGAAACGTTAATGACGACAATTTGAAATCGTCACAGTGCTTATCAACTATGGACGCAAATGTTGTATAGTCCTGACTCTCCTTATGTGTAAGATTCATGCATTTCCATCTTTTATGAAAAAGGCTTCTTTTTTGACAGTATAACTCCATTAATAGTTTGAATGCCTCGTTGTTGGTTTTTCTTGGTGAAATATAGTCCCCGAATTTGTTATGTTCGGATGTACCTAACTTCCATAGCAATAAACGAACCTTCTTTTGATCCGTCCATGCACTGCAATCAATTTTAAAAAGGTCTTCAAATCTTCTGAAATATGCCTCAAACGTTAGGTCTTCCCCAGGAGCATAGTGAAATGTATCAATAGCTGACCAGATCGCATTTTTGGAAAAAGCCGTGCTGGTTTCTTCTCCGCTGTCCTTATTCACTAAAACTTGTGTTATCAACTCCATTTTTTTATCTGACTGGTTTTGTTGCTCTAAATGTAATTTTTTCAATTCCAATATTTGTTCATTCATTTCTTTCCTTTCTCTTTCATGTTTTTCCTCGAAAAATTTCATTAAATTAACTGCTCTTCCAATATTTGCTCGTTCATTTCTTTCTTTCTCTTCCTCGTTTTTCTTTGAGATATTTTATTAAATTTAACTGTTTGTCTTCGTTTTGTTTCTGCATTGCGAATTGTTTCTCTTCGTTTTGTTTATGTCTTGCCAATTGTTTCTCTTCGTTTCGTTTCTGTATTGCCAATTGCTCTTCTCGGAACCTTTTTGCAAGTTCTAATTGTTGACTTTGTTGGAATTTCACCATTTCCAAAATTTGTTTTGCCAACTCGTGCATTTTGATTTTCTCGTTAACACTTTATTTGTCGTGCTTAGCGAAATCTTTTTTTTCTTCTTTGACGTGCAGTCCCGTCGACCAGTGAAAAGTTTATTTTAATCAGATTAAAATCTGACGTCTTTTTTAATTTGTGTGAATACTCTCTTTAGCCAATAAAATAAAATTATACAATCATTTACTTTTGCAGGAGTTTTTTTTTCAACGCTAATGACGTATTAGCAAGGCATGCTTTTTAGAACAACAAAATTTGTTCTTTTTTGTACTTACTGAAAACTTGGTCTCGTTAATTCTGTAATAATAATTCTCCACGCAATTCGTCTTATGAGTTCTGTTTCAGCTCGTTGTTTACGTTTTAGTAGCTTTTTTAACAGCAAGATAAGCCTTTTTGACGACGTCTTTGTAAAATCCTTTTATCAGCAAGAATGTTTGTCCTTTTTTCGAAGTGTTCTTTATCCTGTATTTGTGAATTTTTACGCTCGAATGTGTTTATTCCGAAATCCGTAGTTAACATGGAGAGATTGAGGGTGTTTATTCTGAAAGCCGTTCTTAACATTTGTGGAGATGGACCTAATGTAAAAAAATAAATTTAAAAAAAAAAACTAAATCATTTACTGATAACTTCTCACTTTTACAAATATTTTTTAATTTACATGCGTGGATGAACAATTTGTTGAATAGTGCGAAAACAAAACGTTTTTGTAATAAACTTCGGAATAGTTTTTTGGGTAAATATTTACATTTAGGTCCACCTCCACAATTTTCTTTTTTAAATGACGACTTTTATTGATAAATAAATTTACTTCTTCACAACTTTCATTGATTAATAAATCTACTTCTCTGCAACGGGCACTGAACCCCTCCCCCTTTTTTTAATAGTATTTTCGGGTGGGTATGCTGACAACAAATATCAGTTAAATTTTGCAAATAGCCCCCCCCCCCTCCAAAAGTGGTGTTTATTCCGGAAGCTGTTTTTTAAGATGTTCTTATGTTGGGGTGATTATAAGATGGACCTAATCTAAAAATAAAACAAAAAAATAAAACAAGTTTTTTAAATGATTAAAATAATTTCTCACTTTTACAAACATTTTTACATGCGCACATAAGCAACTATTTTTTATTAACTTTTTTTTTACTTTTTTTATCTAAAAATTAGTAAATTTCAATGAATAGAATAATAAATCATTTATCATTAATATATAGGTTTTGTGTTGAATGAAACTTTTTTTTTTCATTACAACAATAATGAACCAATTTAAATCTTCCGGAATACGTTTAAGGGTTACGAAATTATCAATAAATCGTTTAGTTACTAAGCCAACGTCAGTTAATAAAAAAATGTTACGTGCGCATGCATTAGCCATGACTGGGGGGGGGGTAAGGGAGCGACCATTAAATAATTATGCTGGTCGCCATGGAACTCAACGCCCAAGGAGTACATAAAGTGGCACTTATGCACTTATGTTATCGTGCTATTTTTTAAAATAGTATTTTCATGTTAAATTCAAATTTTACAAAATCTTTTTCTTTTATTAATTTGTTAGGTGAAAGTACAGATAAACCGGTCGGTTTCTAATGCGTGGAAAATCTAGCCCCCCCCCCCCCTAAAAAAAAAAGGGTTACTCTGGATAGTAATAAAAAATTAAAATTGCCTCAGTCTCGCAAGAACGAGGAAAAAAACGGTGAAGTGTAGTTCACCTGTTTCTCTCCCCCTCTCTCTTCCTCTCTTAATATCTCTCTCTATCCCTCTCTTCCTTTCCCTCTATCAATCTATCTTTCTCTCTATATCACCCTCTCCATCTCTCTTTGAGCCCCTTTCTCTCTCTAACTCCCTCTATCTCTCTCCTTTCCTCTGTCTCATCCCTCTGTTTCTAACTCTCCCCATCTCTCTTTATCTATCAATCCCTTTATCTCTCTATCTCCTTCTCTTTCTCTATTTTCCTCTCACTTTCTCTTTTCTATCTATATATCTTCCTCTCTATCTGTCCATCTCTAATCCCTCATCCTATTTTAGTCTCCTAAATTAATTACAGTGAATAAGGCATTGTCAAAACATGGATAAATCCTATTTTAGTCACCTAATTTACTGACTATGAGAATAGAAGTTATTTGGAAATTACTGCTACCTTGAACAGCACCAGAAGTAACTGGTAAAACCTTTCTAATTAAATTGATTTTGGCAGCCATTTGGTAACAATATATATATATATATATATATATATATATATATATATATATATATATATATATAAAGGGTGTTCAAAAAGTCACTGAAGGGTTTTGAACTTAAATAAATTTTTTATTTTTGATATCTTTCTGTAATTTTAACACAATCTGACTAAGATATTGAGAAATTAAAAATCAAACATGCAAAATTCAAAAATTCTTTATTTATAAAAAGTAATGTTTTTTAGCCTTAACCCTTGCTGCATGAGGAATACCTGCGACCTTGCTGCCAAGTAGAAGAATTATTTATTCTACTTTAAAACATTCAGTTTTTCAAAAATCTCATGTCCGACATCTCCAAAATATCCAATATGGAGAAAAATATTGCAGAAATGCAAACTTATTTTTTAGGATGAATGCACAATGGTACGCAAAAAATCACTTGAGGCTCTTGGTCGATCCTTGCAAGATTTGCGTGGCAATGTCAGACCATTTGGGAATGCAGTAATATTGCTTGCAGGAGATTTCAGACAAATGTTACCTGTTATTCTTCAATCAACATCAGCAGATGAAATAAATGCTTGCCTCAAATACTCTACTTTTTTGTTCCATGTGAAGACATTAAACTTAACTCAAAATATGCATATCCAGTTGAAGACTGTTCGATCCGCACAAAAACTTTTGCATCACTCGTGGGAATTGGGTACGAAAAAGTGCCAGCTGATCAGAGTTAAGGGCAAAATTCTTTGACTTTTAACTTCTGTAATTTCTGTAATTTTATTTCATCAAAAGAACAGTTAGTTTAAAAGTTTTTTGCAGATATTCAAAGAATTCCACTTGACTGAGTGAATGAGCTATTCTTGCAGGTCAATACAAAGGCGCCCATGAACTTAACGCTATTATTCAATGTAAAATTCCAAGTGAGGTAGTCAAATACAAATCCATCGACACTATTGTGAAAGCAGATAAAGTGGTTAATTATCCAACAGCTATATTTTCCATGGATGCCACCGCATGTATTGCAACTGAAATTTGGTGTACTAATTATCATGTTGTGAAATATAAACCAATCCAAGCTTTGTTTTTTCACATGGACAATTTATGTTACGTATTCAAGAGTTACCAAACCAGAAATTCTCTATATCAGCTAAGAAAATGGAACAACAAAAACTGTGTACCCATGCAAAATGGAAAATTAAACCTATAAGAAACATGTTTTTTCTCATTTTGGAACTTTTTCCATTGCGCCAATTTGAGCCGCAGCAACGCATGGCAGGGTACAGCTAGTATATACACACACACATATATATATATATATATATATATATATATATATATATATATATATACATATATACATATATATATATATATACATATATGCACACACACATATATATATATATATATATATATATATATATATATAAAGGGTGTTCAAAAAGTCACTGAAGGGTTTTGAATTTAAATAAATTTTTTATTTTTATATCTTTCTGTAATTTTAACACAATCTGACTAAGATATTGAGAAATTAAAAATCAAACATGCAAAATTCAAAAATTCTTTATTTATAAAAAGTAATGTTTTTTAAATTTTGCCTATTTTCGGCTTCGCATATTTGTGCTCTATATATGATAAGAATAAAGGAAATAATATTCCGATGAGATTGAGGGATGAAAAAGGAGCAAACAAAGTGATATGTTTACCAATGTTTCGTCTTTATTCTAAGACCTCTTCGAGATGATTAAATTGAAGAAAATAAAATATCAGTACAATATTTGATATTATACTTGTTGTAAAAAACAGGTATAATATATATATATATATATATATATATATATATATATATATATATATATATTTATATGACAATTATATGTTGATAAACATATAATTTTGTTTTTTCCTTTTTCATCTTTCCACACATATATATATATATATATACATATATATATATATATGTGTGTGTGTACACTGCCGGCAAAAAGAAAGTCCGCACTTGTAATTTTTTTCAAAAACTGCAAATTTCAGCTAAATTTAATGTAACTGTTTAAACAAACTATACCTCATTTGATTGCTCTTTTATTCTTCTATAATTTTACCTGTTCATACTTGACTTTTAATTGAAACATTGTAGTGTTTATGTCAATTTAAAAAAAAACTTCAAATTGAGGAGGCAAAAAGAAAGTCCGCAGCAACAAATTTGCTTAAAACCAGATTTAATTTCGCCCCAAATCAGTTTAAAATATTCACCAACAGGTAACAAAGCATCTCTAATCGTAATTGTTGTTAGTCCATATGCCACGACTTTCTCTTAGTGATTGTCAGGAGCTCACTAATCTCCACTTTTCTGGTTTATCTAAGCGAGAAATCGTCCACAGATTGAAATGTGATTAGAAAACGATATGAAAAACTGTAAAAGCACCAAAAATTGATGCCCCTAAATCTGATCGTACTAGAGTTACTTCTAACAGGGAAGACAATGCTATCGAAATCCGCAGCCTAAGAAACAGATTTGAAATGGCTCCCCAAATTCAACAACAGTCTTATCTTGTTAAAAAGTGCTCTCTTTCTACTGTCAAGAACAGATTAAAGGAATTTAATTTGCAAAGATATTTGCTAGACGCAAGCCAATGATATCTGTAAAGAACAAAACGCACCGTCTGGATTTTGTCAGATGCAATGAAGATCATGACTCTTCATATTGATCAAAAGTACTTTTTAGCGACGAAAGCCAGTTCAATAGGCTAGACAGTGATGGTAGGCAGTACGTTCATCAGAGGAAAGACGAAGAATTTAATCCTAGGTGCTCAGTTTCAATGCTGCAAGGTGGTGGAGGTTCAGTTTTGGTGTGGGACATTATTAGTACAAATGGTCCAGAGCCTATAGTTCGCTTGCAAGGTTGAATTAATTCGACCAAGTACATTAATATGTTGACTGAGCATTTTTACCCTGCGTGCTGGGCCCATAACCTGTTAAGTGTTGAGACATTATGTTGAACAGAGTGCAGTCTCGATACTGAATGTGAAGTAATTTCCAGTAACAAAGATGGCGGCTAAGAATCTAATGTGGTTTGTGACATAGCCAACGGCAAACTGATTGAATCCAAAATTCAACAATTTTTATAGTAACTTTGGAACATTTTCATTGGTTGGTTACCACAACCGGTGGTTATAAAAATGATTGTCAAAATCATTGGTGGAATACCCTCATTAGGAGTCAAAAACATTTTACATAATCCCATCTTCATGCAGAATAATGTTCCCATTCACACAGCTGACAATGTCAAGAGGTTCCTGGAAGAGCATGATATTCTGTGTTTGGATTGGTCTGCACAATCTCCAGACCTCAATCCTATCGAAAACGTATGGCATTACATCAAGCAACAGCTACGCAATGATAAAATTTCAAATTTGGAAGAACTTTGGACAAAAGTGGTATTCCCTCTCCCCGGATTATTGCTGCAGTCTAATTCAAGAAATTCCCAGATTTAGGCTGTCAAATTGCAGAATGGCTGTGCTACTAAATATTAACTAGTTCATTATGTTCCTGTTATATTTGTGTTGCATTAATGTCCTAAAGTTAAATTTAAATAACAATTTTCCATTGTGTGGGCTTTCTTTTTGCCTCCTCAATTTGAAGTTATTTTTTTAGATTGACGTGAACACTAGAATATTTCAAATATGAACAGGTAAAATCATAAAAGAATAAAAGGCGAATCAAATGAGGTATAGTTTGTTTAAACAGTTACATTAAATTTAGCTTAAGTTTGCAGTTTTTTAAAAAATTACAAGTGCGGACTTTCTTTTCGCCGCCTGTATATATATATATATATATATATATATATATATATATATATATATATATATATATATATATATACATTATTTTCCTCTTTATTTTAATTTCATTATACATATTTTAAATTGAATTGGAACTTATGATATCTACATTTTAATATGAGTTTTGTTGGCAATGCAATGTGGTAAGTTTTTTGTCGGCATATCCTACTTAAAGGATTTTTTCAATTGGTCTTTAATGTTCTACATATGTGCAGTTACTTTAGAAGCTTAATTGTGTGTTTGTTGTAACATGTTTCTCATCCCATAATGATGACACTTTTCTCTTGTTGGTATTAACTCTCTTTCACTACATACATGATGATTGCAACGTCTTATCAGACGAGTGCCACTCCCTCATACATTTAAAATCCATGAGCCCAAATGCCTGAGGGAGTATCTATACAAATATGATGTTACAGAGTCTTAGCTTTGTACGACAGCTAAGTCTCTCTTTCGGTTAAAAATGTTGAGATCCAGCAACAAGCAAGAGCAAGATAGCCAGCAACAAATCAAACTGCAGACCAGCTTAATGCGGGTACTGGTCACCCGCTTTATGGTTTTTTAAATCAGAGATTTGCTTCTCCTAGAAAGGTTGCCTTCACTACGGCTTACGGGAGCCCCTTCCACCCCAACACATACATACATACACACAAATATACACGGTGCTAGTTGGCCGTTGACCCCAAAAAAGGGTTCATTCTCTACATACATACATACATACATACATACATACATACATTTACTCACAGTGACATGTCTTGCTTGAATTCTAACACTAAATCATTTGTTTTTCATTGCCATACAACTTTCTAAACATAACATTATTTTGTACAAGTAGTTTTTTTTTCTTAGTTTTAAACTTTCTTTGTCTCTTCTATATAATAAAAGTAAACGTACGTGTGTGCACGGATCACTCCAATAATTATGTATGCAAAATTAATTCTTATAAGCACAGAAGAATATGATTAATCCTGATAATAACTGATAATAATAAGTAAAGAATAATAACGTTCAATTGAAATTTATGAAATAATAATAAAAAAGGAAAGATTAGACACAAAAATGTTCCCTTATTATTATAATTATTATTGTTATTATTATTATTATTATTATTATTATTATTATTATACAACATATTCCTTTTTCTTATCGATTAGTTTTGTCTTCTTGTTCATATCGATTAGTTTTCCCTTTTTCTTGTCTCGATCAAAAGAAAGAGAGAGGGGGAGTTTTATTTTCAATTAGTTTCGTTTCAATGATTTCAATAATATAAAACAAATGAAATAATCAAGTAATATCGAGTGGGCGAAGACTTGAAAATCAGTTTTTTTTGTTTTTATTATTTATCTTATTTGCTCATGAAGCTTTAAAATTTCTCATTAAAAAAACTTGATAAAAAATGTCTTTTTCTTGTAATTTGATCCTTCTCTGCTTCTTCAGTAATTTTTGTTATTTTCTGCCATTTCCAGCTGACTCCGTTGGAGACCGTGCCCCCATCTGAGCATGATACATTGAAGGAGACATTTGATAAACTTGATACAGACAAAGATGGGTAAGGAAGAGTTTAGGTTTGCATGGAAATAAAGAGATTTCTTTCTCTTTCAATGCAATTATTTTTTGTTGACAGAAGAGATGAATTTAGCAACTTGAGATGACTTAGAAGAAGGTCAAAATAATTGGTCGACAGGCAAACACAAGATTTTCCTTTGAACACTATTTGTGAATCAATTAACAAAAATAAAATTATTGTCGATTAAGCATAAAACTTTCAGAAAATACAAAAGTATCTGAAAGACATTTCTTGTTCAATTTGAAAGAGATTAGAATTCTATGCAAGTTTTCTGGGTGGAAAAGTGGAAAAAGTAAATGCTGGGTGTCAGGTACTGCAAATACAACTAAAACTACAAATAATTTGAAAAATAGGAGACTACAATAGCATATATATATATATATATATATATATATATATATATATATATATATATATATATATATATATATATTAATACTAGCAGAAGTACCCGTCGTTGACTGTGTGCAAAAAGAGCCTGAAAAAAAATGGGGCCTGTTGTATGATAGTATGAAAGGTTATGAAAAGGGTGTGTCCGTGTAAAGAAATAACTTCAAATTTTATCGAAACCAAAGCAAAATATTTTGAAAAGAAAAGAAAATTTTTGTAGAAATATATATTTTTTATATCAGCTAAGAGTGACAAACAAAATACATATTTTTAGAAAAGCAGAAAAAAACATTAACCCACCAATTAACCCATTTCAATTTCTCAATTGCAAAGAGAATGTAAAACCATGTAAAACAATATAATATTTGCCAAGAGTTTTTCCATCAATAGTTCTTAGAAATGAAAATTAAGTCGATGCTCTTATTTCATGACGAAGGAGTCACAAAAAAGAAACCTTCATGGTATGCACAGAGTAAACTCTTCCAGTTGTAGTGTCAAATTACACCTAGATGACCCGTCAACATTAACTCCTCGTTTTCTCATCTGCATGTGATGTTACTCCATTCGCAATAAGATGGAACCTGATTATAATTAAGAGTTTTTTTGTAAAAGTATCGTTTACACAATTTAAAATATGTAGCAAGAGTTGTATTTTTTGTGTTTAGGGCAACTTGACCAGCATTTTCGTTTCTGACATTTTTTAAGATGAACTTGAAGCTGTTGGATTGGAAGGGTGCCTTTCATGAATAGAAAACTCCAAAATATGCCAAAATGCTTCATTAGTGCCGATATATCTACCAAGTTCATATGGAGTAACTTCATCACTAACATATTTTTGTAAGGAAAACATGGCTACATCAGATCCTTTGTTTATTTGTATTTGCAAACATATTTGATAGATTTCATAAAATTGCAAAATTCAACATTTATGTGAGCATTGCATGTCTTTGAAAGTAAGGGAGAGCAAGGTACAATCCACCTATTGTCAACATTATGCCTGCCAACCATAGTTTTTAAAGCCACCATCCTCAAGAAAGGGAGATCAAGGTACAAATGTGTCTAAAATGGCGTTCTAAAGTTACATAAGATAATGGCTAATAATCTAGACATAATAATTTGTATGTGGCATATGTTGTTGCAAACCTACGGTATTTTGGTCCACAGGGGAATTTCTGCAATCATTTTATTATATAGTAGATATATATATATGTGTGTGTGTGCGCGCATATGTGTAAGGGAAAGGTAGTTTGTTTGAAGAATGCTTCAAAATAACTACCTTTCTCTTATACACATACGCACATATATATATATATATATATATATATATATATATATATATATATATATATATATATATATCTTCTTGGCAGTACTTCACAAACGAAGATTCTATGAAGAAGGTTGTTCACGTTGACTGCAGGCAGGCTTGTGGGTGAGGAGCCCGATATGGGACAAGCAGGTTTGGCCACAGCGGCTGCAGTCAAAAGGCAATCTTCCTCCTGCAGTGCTTCTCCTGCAGATTCTCTGTGCGGGAGATCTCAAAGGAGGTGACAGCCTGGTGGACAGTACATCACCAGGTATCACGGTCAGCAGTGAGAACAGACCACTAGAGGTGGTCAATGTGGCAGTCACCTAGGGACTTCTTCAGAGAGTCTTTATATCTTTTCTTCGATGCCCTTCTGTCATGACGACCAGTAGAGTGTTTGCCATATAAGACTATCTTGGGCAGGCGATGAGTGGAGAGTACTAGGGCTCTCTACACACTGATTTTTGTGCAATTTTTAAGTGTCTGTTTTTCCAGACTCTGTTGTACAATCTGCCAAAAGCGCTGTTTGCTTAGGCCAATCTGTTGTCTATTTCTCTGTCAAGTTTGGCATCTGATGTCATGGTACACCCCAGGTAGGTAAACTGGTGAATGGCCTTCAGTTTAGTCTCGCCAATGGTGATGTGGGGAGTCTGCTGTGGGCCTCCATATTTCCAGATCTCTGGTGGGATCCCGTCGATTTCTGCTGCTTTCCAATCTTCAACTGTTTTATGGCCACATTGAGTTCTTTCATAGAGGGAGGTTCATCCAGTTCCACTTTGGCTGGCAGTTGAGGGATGCGGAGGATTGCTGTGTCCTGAATGACCCGGTCAGCTCTAAAGAGAGCTTGGAAATGCTCAAACCAATGGTTCAGGATAGATGCTCCATCCGTGAGAAGCATCTGGCCGTACGCACTACGCAGTGCACTCTGGATGCGGTGCGTGGAGCCATCACTGTCTTTAGGGCTTCATAAATGCCTCTGTAGTCACCAGCGTCTGCGTACTGTTGCGTTCTTACTGCGAGGTTGGACCACCACTCGTTCTTTAAGATTCTAAGCTTGCACTGGAGGTTGCTGCAGATGTGACAGAAGGCTGCTCTCCTCAGCAGACAGGACGGGCGAGCCAAGTGGGCCTGGTGGGCTTATCTCTTCCTCTCCAACTATTTTCGGATTTATTCATTGTTTTCATCAAACCAATCCTGGTTCTTTTTAGTGAAAAATCCAAGACCCCCTCAGATGTCTGCAGGATGGCTGTTTTCAGTTGTTCCCAAGTCGCTCAGGTGAGGGAACTTCCTTCGGGCTGCTGATGTTTTTAAGCTTGGACTGCAAACCTGCTTGGAAGACAGCTCTCACTTCAGCTGGTTGTAGTTTGCTAAGATTGTACGTTTTCCTGGGTGGCCCTCCCTTCCTTGGTCAGTATGGCATTCTGCACTGGGTATCACTCAGGTGTGTAAGACATCTCTGCGGTCTCTTTGGCATACTAGAATGTAATTTATGGTGCCAATGTCTGGACCGACAATGCCTCCAGGTTGTCTTTAATCTTTCTTTTTGCTGGAAGATGGTGTTTGTGATGATGAGTTGCAGCTCCATGCAAAACTCCAGCAGCAAATGCCCATTTTCGTTGCAGTTGGCAATGGCATGTCTGCCAAGCACTCCTCTTCAGGCAACTTCATCCCAGCCCACTCTGGTGTTAAAGTTGCCGAGGATTATTGGCTGCAGGGGTGAGCTCTGAGTAAAATCTGTCTTTTTTTGCAGGTTTAACTTGAAGAGTTGAACCGTACACACTGAGAAGCGTAGCAAATTTCTTATTCTTCAGAGGGAGGCGCATTAACATGATGTGATCAGAATGACCAGTTGGAAGGCTTTCCAATGTGGAAGTAATGGAGGTTCTGACCAGAAAGCCGACACCTGAGAAATGCCCCTCTGTTGCAGGTTTCCCAGATCGAAAGAGGGTGTATTCAGCACAATGTTTCTGAGAGCTGCCATCCCCAGTGAAGTGAACCTTGCTAAGTGCAGCGATGTCGATATCCAGCCTGGACAGCTCAAGTGCAATCAAAGCAGAGCGACGCTCAGGTCTGTTGTTGTAGTCTTTGTCTAGCATAGTTCTGATGTTCCAACATGCCAGCTTCAGTGCTTTTGCACCCTTACAGGTGGGTGCATACCTTCCTTTCTTTGTAGTATTTCGACCGCATTGGGAGATGCCCGTTGACCGCAGCAAGCCAACTGGGGGTGACAGAAATGAGCTTTTGTTAGGCCACATTTTCTAGGTCCCTCTCCTTGTGGAGCAAGCAGTGCTGTCCCTAGATAAGGCTGCTTGATCATTCAAGGTGCTGCCAAGTGATGTTGTCGTCTCCAGGGTCAATATTAGGCAACCGTTATCCTGAACCGCTAGCAGTGTCAGAAACTGACATTAAAAATGCGTGATAAAAAATTGAATAATTCGACCTCCTATCTTTCCAAGCTTATAATTACTTGAAAAATGTAATTCAAACCCTAATTTTTTTTGCAATTAAAGCAGCAAAGACCAAAATTTAAAAAAATGACAGGTTTAATAGCAAATTATGCAACATTTGTTTTTTTAAATCGGTTTTCTTTAAGAAAGATTTGAAGAAAATCAACGAAATTTTACTTACTTCGATTATAAAAAATATATATAAATTCCAAAAAAATCACTTACCTATAAAAAATACTATTCAATGGGTACTTCCATTCTTCATTGTTAAGAATTTATGCATATTTATATTTTAAATTCCATGTATTTTTAAATAAAATAATTTTTTTAAACAACTATTTGAAAAGGCTGCCATTGTGTAAGTATTTTTATGGTGTTAGCGAAACACCGAATCAGTGTTTGTTCTTGTTTTGAACTACAGATGGACAGAAGGACGTAAAACCCACATGTTCGCGGTAGCCGTCTAGCTTTGTGCGTGAAGAAATATGTGTCCCCATAGATGAAAAATATTCACATTTTAGTTATAAGTTTTTGCCTTTAAAAAAAAAAACAGTCAATGATTTTTTCTTTTCTCAAAGAAATACATGAATTTTTGTTTTAATATATTTTAATTCTTCTTTATTGAGTGATTTTTTTTAAACATCTAAAAAAAGAAAACATTGAATGAAATAGAAAAAATTGTCGTCAGCGTCCAATATTTACTTTTTATGTAAAAAAATGGCTGCATGAAGGCGCACTGGCACTTTGTAAACATTGTTTTTTAAAAAATAAAAAATAATATTTCTATGATTTTTTAAACAACTTTAATAGTTTATTTTGGAAGTATATTCCATAAAGAAAATAAACAACCTACTTTAAAAAGAGAAATTACGAATTTTTTATATTTTATTCGCAGTTTTGTGTTAGAGGTGTCAAAAATTCCTCAAAAATTCTGATACACCTACTGAACCGCCTGCATGCAGGATTTGTAACTGCGGCTTCCTGTGATCATCTTCCACCTGCCGTTTTCACCCCTTTCCCATCGCTACAGGACTTGGTAAAGTTGGTGGCAAGTGGGCGTGGATGTGTCCTTCAAGCCTGTGCAGTAGATTTTTATGGTGAGGTGCAGTGTGCATGGTACTGGTCCCACTCTTTACACCCGTGGCTCATCCGTCATGGCCCAGCGAGCTGGGACAGTGACAGCAGGGTCCTCAGGTCGTAGTTTTTACATCAGCATGCCAGACAACAGAGCCCCTATGCTCCATATACATACATATATATATATATATATATATATATATATATATATATATATATATATATATATATGCTATTGTAGTCTCCTATTTTTTCAAATGGTTTATATTTTTAGTTGCTGGTAAACAAATATATAAGTGTGTAAGAAGGCTGTTAGCAATGTAGAATACCGGGATGGTGAAGCAACGTATGGACAAAAATAAACAAACAAATGAAAAAAAAGTCATTTTTACAGTATTTTTTGCAGCATTTTTTTGTTTTGTTTTGTTTGCTTGTTTTTGGGGTTTGTTTTCTTTTGGAAAAAGAGAAGTATATTCTCGAAATTATCAAATACATACGTTTTTGTTCAGACGTCATATCATTTCAGCATCACAGTATTTTACATCACTAACAGCCTTCTCATACACTTAGTCTTTCCAATTGGTTGAAGTTCGATTTCAATAACCAATAAAATTTCCGTAACTGATCAAATTTGAGTATTTTGTTAAGATTAATCAATCAGAATTAAGTATTTATAGAAATTTCTTTCCTACTGCTGCTGATGGAGCAGATTGCAAATCACTGTTCTATCCTTTTATCAAATTTTTCTGATTGACTGCTGACGAGTTTTGCTTTGCATTTTTCATTTATATATTTAAAAAATACTTCTAACTTCGGTGTTGGTTTGTTTTCTTTATCTTGTTACGTTCCTGAAACCTTTTGTGCTTCTGCCTTTTTAAAAAATTTGTTTTGTTTTTAAGGGAAACTTTAATGTTTTTATTTTTCTAGTCACCTCCTTTACAATCAGTTGCAACCTCTTCTGCCAGCAAGGTTTTCAGTAAATCAAGAAAGGTTTATTAAAGAGGTGAGATTTAAAATTATTTTATCACAAAGGACAGTTTATGCTCCATTGATATCTAAGTAAGAACGCTATTTAATAATAATGATTTTAATATAATCTTTATATGTTTGTACATTATAAGAGTTAAGCTATATATATATATATATATATATATATATATATATATATATATACATACACAATATATACATATATATATACATATATATATATACAATATATACACACATATATATACATATATATACATATATATGCATACACATATACATATATATATACAAACATATATATATATATATATATATATATATATATATATATATATATAGAGAGAGAGAGAGAGAGAGAGAGAGAGCAAATAGTTAATAAAACATGGAAGTTAAACCAGGTGCCTTGTGTGGTCACTAGCTGCACCTCATCCAGACTAGGCAAACGATCCATTCTGAATATGAGATCACATTGTGGTAGGCTATCAATTGCATCAGCATCTACTGCTGAGGGATTGGGAAACACATCAGTAAAGTGCTCCTGCCATTTTTCAAAATATTTTCTGGATCTTTAATAACAATAGAACCATCTTTTGACATCAGGGAAGATATTGAAGAGGTAGGAGGACCAAATACTTGGCGATGAGGTCCATAAAATTCCTTTGAATGCTTTGTACCAAACACCTTTTAGATCTGCTCCGTTATATTCATCCATTATTGGTTTTTCGTTTTTCTTAGCTTCCGCTGCAATGTGGCTTTGACCTCTTTGTATTGTCGCAAATTAGTTGTATGATCAGAATGATCTTCACGAAGTAAAGATTCATAAATTCTCTGTTTATTCATCAGCAACTGATTAATTTCAAGTTTGTTGTCGTCGAACCAGTCCTTGTTCTTATTCATTTTGAAACCAAGAACTTCAACACCAGCAGAATAAACCTAAGTCTTGAAATTCACCAATGTACCATCAAATGCAAGATTATCGAGCTTTTCCACCATACTCTTTTGGACTTGAGGCAACTTTAACTTGGCGACATCAATACGGCGAGGCACCTTAATGCCACTGTGACAAACTTTCTTACGGATTTGTAGATTAAACTTTCCTCTCAGCAACTTGTGATTGGTGGCACATTCAGCACTGCACATAACACCAACAGTATATGCATCTCGAAGTTCAGGTTTTTGAGTTATGATGAACTCAATAAGGTGATCATGCCTTGAACGTGGATGGGTCCAAGTAGCTTTGTGCTTGTTTACAGTGAAAAAAAGTGTTACAGATAGTAAGATTAAATTCTGACTACAGCTCTAGTAAAGCCATTAGCATGAATAAACACACACACACACACACACATACATACATATTATATATATATATATATATATATAGTCATTCACATACAATACTATTTCGTTGCATCACAACTCTTCAGTGCGGCTAGACTAGCACCTTTCCTTAGCCAGGGATTGAACCTACAACTATTGCGTTGATACACATAGAAAGAGAGAGAGAGACAGAGAGACAGAGAGACAGAGAGACAGAGAGAGAGACAGAGAGAGTATTCAGTCGAACAATAAATTTTCTCTTATATATATATATATATATATATGCAATATAAATAAATCTGAAAAGAAATACATTTTAATAATAAAACAAACCTATCAACTCCTCTTATACCTTCTCACTTTCTATCTCTCTCTCTCTCTCTCTCTCTCTCTCTATATATATATATATATATATATATATATATATATATATATATATATGTATATATATATATATATATACAGCCTTGGTCAAAATTATTGAGTACCTATAAAAAACTTACATAATAGTTTAAACCTACACATTTAAATGTTAAGAATTGTACATTGCACAGTTGAGAGCAAAAGTAGTTTTTCTTTCAAGTGTTTTAGCTGAGTTGGGCCAAATTATTGCGCACCTATAAAAAAATTAGATAAGAGTTTAAACCTATGCCTTTAAAAATTAAGAATTGTACAGTGCACAGTTGAGAGCAAATATAAAATATTTATCAGTAGATTGTAGTATTTATTTACTTTAAAGCCTTTTTCAAGTGTTTTAGCTAAGTTTCATACTAAATTCATTCTAATATTCAAAATGATTCATTGTCATACTAAAAGTTGTTTCTTATTTTTCGGGTAATATTTTATTCTTGCCAGTTCTATTATAATAGTATATTTAAATGAAAATGCTTTCAAACAGGCAGCTTTCAGATATTAAAAGGGCACAAATTGTTGTTTTATTTGGTAAAGAATATTGTCAGGTAGAAATTGCAAGGAAAATGGAAATGTTCAGTGAAGTGAGTTCAAACAATGATTAAAAGGTACAAGGAAACAAAGTCTTTCAAAAACAGAAAAGGACAAAGCCATGAAATGTCTACAACCACCAAGGAAGATAGATCTTTGCAAAGAACATCCCTTGCAGATAAGAAGAAAAGTTCTTCAGAACTTTCTGTTGAACTTAAGAAGGATGCAAACAAAAACATATCAGCTCAAATAGTGGGAAGAAAGTTATTAGAAGTGGGATAAAAAGAATGCAAAGCAAGGAAGAAGCATTCCTTGTCTCAGGCCTACAAGAAAAAACGACTGGAATTTGAAAAAAAAACATGAAAATTGGACACCTGATGACTGGGACAAAATTGTTTGGTCTGACGAAAGTAAATTTGGGGTAAGTTAACAGCTTCTATTTCCTAAACTTTGAAATTTTTATGTGAATACATATCCGTAACATCTATTAAAAAATTGTGGCAAATTCTCATTTTTTCATCAGATTTTCGGCACCCCCTGGAGCAGTTTATGTTCACCATAGGGAAGGAGAGACATTTCATCCTGATTGTGTGGTTCTAACTATCAAATCTGGAGAAGGAACGGTAATGGTTTGGGGCTGCATAGCTTCTCCAGCCACTGGCACTGGACTATTGTATACATGTGAGGCAGAATGAACTCCACAATTTATACTAACATGCTGAACCAGGTTTAACAAATCTCTTTGAATAAAATATTTAATAATAACATTTCAAGTGATGTAATATTCTAACAAGACAATGCCCCATGCCATACGTCAAAAGTTTCAATGGGTTAGTTTGAAAAAAAAAGGGGATTACAGTGATGAATCCCCAGACTTAAATCCCATTAAAACTTTGTGGTCCCATCAAGGGAAACAAGTGAGAATGCACAAATGTTCAGCAAAAAAGTAATTAGAGGCCAAACTTCATGAAGAGTGGCAGAAAATAGACCTTACCACCTGTATCAATTTATCAAATAATATTGATTGTTGGTAAAATATTGATTTGTTAGTGTTTACTCCATTATTATTCCTAACCTTTAAATACATGAACTTTAATCATAATTTCAATTTTTCATTGGTGCTCCATAATTTTGACCATGGCTGTATGTATAATTTTAATATTAGTAGAGACATAAACGTGGTACAAAACTGTTCAAGAAATTCATTTTAATGTTGCTTAAGAAATATTTTAATGTTGCTTAAGAAATATTTTAATGTTGCTTAAGAAATATTTTAATGTTGCTTAAGAAATATTTTAATGTTGCTTAAGAAATATTTTAATGTTGCTTAAGAAATATTTTAATGTTGCTTAAGAAATATTTTAATGTTGCTTAAGAAATTCATTTTAATGTTGCTTAAGAAATTCATTTTAATGTTGCTTAAGAAATATTTTAATGTTGCTTAAGAAATTCATTTTAATGTTGCTTAAGAAATATTTTAATGTTGCTTAAGAAATTCATTTTAATGTTGCTTAAGAAATATTTTAATGTTGCTTAAGAAATTCATTTTAATGTTGCTTAAGAAATATTTTAATGTTGCTTAAGAAATTCATTTTAATGTTGCTTAAGAAATTCATTTTAATGTTGCTTAAGAAATATTTTAATGTTGCTTAAGAAATATTTTAATGTTGCTTAAGAAATATTTTAGAATGAATGCGATTTAGAGGTTATGAGTTCCAAAATAATTTTTTCCTGAATATATTTGGAAGTGCATCTGTTATGATGTCAAACATATTTGGCATTTAATGCAGAATAACTTTTTATTATCATCTTGTACATCAAATGGTGAATATTATCACCTGTGAGATATTAACTAATTTCTTCCTAGAAAATACAAGTTCATCAAGTGAAATGTATTTATATAAATGCATATGTGTTGGGTTCTAGTTTGACAGTTAAACAATAAGTACAATCAGAATTTGATGTTGTGAATAAACTATATTGCATTATTGCGTTATTGTTTTGGTTTTGCTTTTAGTTTATCATTTTTATTTATTAAATATTTTTCTTTTTGGAGGTTTATAACATAACATCTCAGAGTACCTTTTTTGGAATTTCTGAATTTTGGGGAATGACTCAGCTCACAAAGACCATTGAATCTTTGAGGTAAGTGATTGGTTTTGTATTGTAGAGAGAAAAGGAGAAATTAAAAATTTTGGTCCAAATAATTGAGATTGGTGATAAATAATGATTAATTATATGTTGACTTTGAAATGTGTTTTTGATCGATTGAACTCAAATAAGAGAAAAAGATAGATATGAAAACAATACGACATAAAACTTTATATACAAAAAAACCCAAAAAAACAGTTAAATCAGGTTCCCGTTTAACTTTTTGGTAAATATTAAGTAAAGCTAGTAAATATATAACAAGATGAAAACAATGTAATTTATGCATTTTAAAATTTTTCCATATTGTAACATTTAATGAGAATTTGCTTTACAAAAGTAAAAAATTATATAAAATGTCTCCATAGAACGAGGTATATGCTAGCCTATTTCAACCCATATAAATAGTAGTGTAACAATTTAAGCTAAAATTCTTTTCATACATTGTGATCTGTAGAATAAAAAATATATTTTATTACTTATTGATTTAGTATTTTTAAAACGTTTCACTAAAATCGATCTAATCAGGGTCAGATATGGTTTTATGTTAACCTTAAATTGAAATTAATAAAAATGGTAGTTATTAATAATATGCGAATCATAATAAACTTGACTATATCATTCTCTTTAATTAAATAGGGTTGATCTGAGGAAATTTCTGTGTTTATACAATTTTGAGTATATTATTCCCCTTGACACTCAATGTAATTATATTTCAAACACATAGTTAAAAAGAAAACATTAGTGAAAACAAATTTTAAATTAACTGGAAAATCGAAATTCTAATGTTAATTTTAATGTTCAGTTTGTGTAGGCTTTTGAGCTTTTGAGCTCAATCTAAAAGACAAAAATTTGGTTTAATATTCATACCTAAATTTGTATTGACTTACTATTGATCATTGCGATTTTAAAAGTTTTTTATAAGTTCGTTGGTCTTTAAGGGTTTCATGGTTACGGTTTTAAGGCATCTTAGAATATCTTTGGTTTGGTTGTAAGTAATTTTAGTTTTGTAAATTATGTTAAAAACTTTTTATATGCTAATGAATCTGTTTAAATTTAAGGTATTTTTCATTATTTTGTGAATAGTATCTTCTAGAGTTTGTGTATAACTTCTTGCTTTTAATTTAAACCTAAAAACGAAGTCTTAGAAATATGGCTGACATCTGAAAAATCAAGTATAATGCCTTCAAATAACGTCTTCTCGGTAGCTTCAATTCAATAAATAATCAATTAAATAAATTCATTAAATTTTTATTTGCTTATAAACACCACAATAAATAAGAGGTTTTCTTTATTATTCTTATGTTTTTGTAGACTTTATGAAAAACTTTTCTCTGTCATATATATATTCTTTCTTTCAAGAACAACAAAAAAAGAAAACTTTTTAACTGTTTTTCAAGAAACACACATAAGTTGTTTGGTGGATTTCTGATATTCAACGATTACTACCGGTCGGGAGATTCGAACTAGGCCACATAGCCATCTCTGATTCCATCAGCAAGGAAAAAGCTCCATGTCCAATTTCAAACCGCGAGAAATATCATTAAAATTTTAACATTTATTTTTTAAATGTCGTAATATATATATATATATATATATATATATATATATATATATATATAGGCATCCACATACAGTACTGTTTCGCTGTTTCACAGCTCATCAGTGCAGCTAGACAGGCAGCTATCTCAAGCCAGGATTGAAACCCAACCGTCTGTACGGCAGTCAAGGCTCCTAACCATTATGCTATTGGCGGCTGATGAACGAATAGTGAATTTAACGATGTTTTGACATCGTCCGAAATACCTCCGCTCGATTTGTTTACACAAAGAGCGTCGCTTATATGCTAATAGTAATTCGTGTATCACTTCTCAATATATATATATTTCATAAGTAGGAATTTACACTCACTAGGACAATGTAATCCAACAAGCTAATCTAGTTAGCGAATAGATATTATAATTTTCAGAATGTGAGAGATGATATAATTATTTCCACAATCAAACAACATCGCAGCTCACACGAGCCATGAAAGCCAACAACTCGGCTTTGCCCTCATTTGTTCTCATCAGTTGAATACATCTGAACAGGATTCGAAGCTCGAATCTCTTGCATGCAAGATAAGAACTCTGCCACTTGAGCAATTGTGCCACACATAAGAAAGTCCACTAGATCAAACTGTGATGAAATCCGACTACGGAATGTACATACTTCATCTCAAACAAGGTATATTGTCATCCAACTACTGAGAACCCAAGCTGATATCTCACAAGTAAGAATTTTACACTCACTATGACGCTGTCGTCCAACAATTTTACACTCACTATGACGCTGTCGTCCAACAATTTTACACTCACTATGACGCTGTCGTCCAACAATTTTACACTCACTATGACGCTGTCGTCCAACAATTTTACACTCACTATGACGCTGTCGTCCAACAAGCTAATCTAGCAAGTGAATGGTTATTAGAATATTCAAAATGTGAGAGATGATATAATTATTTCCACAGTTAAATCTTTCACATTGAAATTGCATGTTCAAAGTCATTTTTATTCAATAAATTATTTTGAAAGTCAGACCTTCCCACATGTGAAACATATTACCATGTAACTTCTTCCCTGCAAACTACAGCACAGTCGTCTTCAAATTCAGTGTCATAAACCTTTTTAATAAGTAATTCAGTGTTGTTTATTCCATTCATCATCTTCAATCCTCTCATAATATTCATCATCATTAAACCGACAATCTATCGATTTCATTAAGTTTTATTCTTGAGTGGCTTTTGACCTTGATATTAATAAAAACAAAAAAATATGAGACAAATCTTATTCTAACTTTATAATTAGCATTTTGGCACTGCTTGCTATCACTTCAAACATGGTTATACTCAGTGGAGACTGTATTATGTTAAAACAGACGATCCACAACATAAAAACAGAATCTTTGGCTTTTAATGAAGACTTGAGCTGCACATTCTTGTGCTGTCTTTACACCCATGCTGAGTTGCAATCATGTGGCGTCAATTAAGGATGAAAAGATGACAAGTGCACATGTTTCGTACAAGGAGATGCAAATGATAGAAATATGGTGGGCAATACATATTCGGTTTAACATTCATTTTACATGTACGTATGTGTAAGAATGTTTTTAGAAAATGACTTCCAAACTAATCTATCTCTGGCCAGGTCTTTTTTATGTCATTCTTTATTCCATAATATATTTTCATAATGAAACTTTTTTCTTTTATGTCACCTTCTGCTTCCTAAACCGATTTAAACGTTTTTTCTTTTGAAAAAAATCCCAGTTTGCATTTCCATTTATGTCTTTAATATTAAAAGGTTTGGCATTATATTTTAAGGTATAGCTGCCATCTATCCACTAACAATAATAAAAAAAATGAAAATTAAATGAAAAAATAATAATTAAAACAGCATAAAAACTGCTTTTTTTTTGTTAATTCAAAAAAAGAAAAGACAAAAAAGAAAAGAATTGAAAAGCAAGCAGAAAGTTAGACAATAATTCTTGCCATATCAAACATATTCAAAAGGAAATAATCCATTCAAAAATGTCGTTAGGTTATCAAAAATGTTAATAAAAAAATGTTAATAATAAAAATTGATAATAATAAAAATGTTAATAATAAAATTAATAATAATAAAATGTATAATAATAAAAATGATAATAATGAAAATGTTAATAATAAAAATGTTAATAATAAAATGATAATAATAAAATGATAATAATAAAATTGATAATAATAAAAATGATGATAATAAAATTGATAATAATAAAATTGATAATAATGAGAATGTTAATAATAAAAATGATAATAATAAAATTGATAATAATAAAATGTTAATAATAAAATGTTAATAATAAAATGTTAATAATAAAAATGTTAATAATAAAATTGATAATAATAAAAATGTTAATAATAAAAATGTTAATAATAAAAATGTTAATAATAAAAATGTTAATAATAAAAATGATAATAATAAAAATGTTAATAATAAAATTGATAATAATAAAATTGATAATAATGAGAATGTTAATAATAAAAATGATAATAATAAAAATAATAATAATAAAAATGTTAATAATAAAATGTTAATAATAAAATGTTAATAATAAAAATGATAATAATAAAAATGTTAATAATAAAAATGATAATAATAAAAATGTTAATAATAAAATGATAATAATAAAAATGTTAATAATACAATGTTAATAATAAAATGTTAATAATAAAAATGATAATAATAAAAATGTTAATAATAAAATGTTCATAATAAAATGTTAATAATAAAAATGATAATAATAAAAATGTTAATAATAAAAATGATAATAATAAAAATGTTAATAATAAAATGATAATAATAAAAATGTTAATAATACAATGTTAATAATAAAATGTTAATAATACAATGTTAATAATAAAATTAATAATAAAATTGATAATAATAAAATTGATAATAATAAAAATGTTAATAATAAAAATGTTAATAATAAAAATGTTAATAATAAAAGTAATAATAAAATTGATAATAATGAGAATGTTAATACTAAAAATGATAATAATAAAAATGTTAATAATAAAATGATAATAATAAAATTGATAATAATAAAATTGATAATAATAAAAATGTTAATAATAAAATGTTAATAATAAAAGTAATAATAAAATTGATAATAATGAGAATGTTAATACTAAAAATGATAATAATAAAAATGTTAATAATAAAATGATAATGATAAAATGATAATAATAAAATTGATAATAATAAAATTGATAATAATAAAAATGTTAATAATAAAATGATAATAATAAAATTGATGATAATAAAATTGATAATAACATGAAAATGTTAATAATAAAAATGTTAATAATAAAAATGTTAATAATAAAATGATAATAATAAAAATGTTAATAATAAAAATGATAATAATAATAATGATAATAATAAAAATAATAATAAAATGGATAATAATAAAAATGTTAATAATAAAAATGATAATAATAAAAATGATAATAATAAAAATGTTAATAATAAAAATGATAATAATAAAAATGATAATAATAAAAATGATAATAATAAAAATGATAATAATAAAAATGATAATAATAAAAATGTTAATACTAAAAATGATAATAATAAAAATGTTAATAATAAAAATGTTAATACTAAAAATGATAATAATAAAAATGATAATAATAAAATTGATAATAACATGAAAATGTTAATAATAAAAATGATAATAATAAAAATGATAATAATAAAAATGATAATAATAAAAATGTTAATAATAAAAATGATAATAATAAAAATTATAATAATAAAAATGTAAATAATAAAATTGATAATAATGAGAATGTTAATAATAAAAATGATAAAAATAAAAATAATAATAAAATGATAATAATAAAAATGATAATAATAAAAATGATAATAATAAAAATGATAATAATAAAAATGATAATAATAAAAATGTTAATAATAAAAATGATAATAATAAAAATGATAATAATAAAAATGATAATAATAAAAATGATAATAATAAAAATGATAATAATAAAAATGTTAATAATAAAAATGTTAATAATAAAATTCATAATAATGAGAATGTTAATAATAAAAATGATAATAATAAAAATTATAATAATAAAAATGTTAATAATAAAAATGTTAATAATAAAATTGATAATAATGAGAATGTTAATAATAAAAATGTTAATAATAAAAATGATGATAATAAAAATGTTAATAATAAAAATGATAATAATAAAAATGATAATAATAAAAATGATAATAATAAAAATGATAATAATAAAAATTATAATAATAAAAATGTTAATAATAAAAATTTTAATAATAAAATTCATAATAATGAGAATGTTAATAATAAAAATGTTAATAATAAAATTGATAATAACATGAAAATGTTAATAATAAAAATGATAATAATAAAAATGATAATAATAAAAATGTTAATAATAAAAATGTTAATAATAAAAATGATAATAATAAAAATGATAATAATAAAAATGTTAATAATAAAAATGATAATAATAAAAATGATAATAATAAAAATGATAATAATAAAAATGATAATAATAAAAATGATAATAATAAAAATGATAATAATTAAAATGTTAATAATAAAAATGTTAATAATAAAATTGATAATAATAAAAATGATAATAATAAAAATGATAATAATAAAAATTATAATAATAAAAATGTTAATAATAAAAATGTTAATAATAAAATTGATAATAATGAGAATGTTAATAATAAAAATGATAATAATAAAAATGATAATAATAAAAATTATAATAATAAAAATGTAAATAATAAAAATGATAATAATAAAAATTATAATAATAAAAATGTTAATAATAAAAATGATAATAATGAGAATGTTAATAATAAAAATGATAATAATAAAAATGATAATAATAAAAATTATAATAATAAAACTGTAAATAATAAAAATGATAATAATAAAAATTATAATAATAAAAATGTTAATAATAAAAATGATAATAATGAGAATGTTAATAATAAAAATGTTAATAATAAAAATGTTAATAATAAAATGTTAATAATAAAATGTTAATAATAAAAATGTTAATAATAAACATAATAATAATAAAAATGATAATAATAAAAATGTTAATAATAAAAATGTTAATAATAAAAATGTTAATAATAAAATGTTAATAATAAAAATGTTAATAATAAAAATAATAATAATAAAAATGATAATAATAAAAATGTTAATAATAAAAATGTTAATAATAAAAATGATAATAATGAGAATGTTAATAATAAAAATGTTAATAATGAAAATGTTAATAATAAAAATGATAATAATGAGGATGTTAATAATAAAAATGATTATAATAAAAATGATAATAATGAGGATGTTAATAATAAAAATGATAATAATAAAAATGTTAATAATAAAAATGATAATAATAAAAATTATAATAATAAAAATGTTAATAATAAAAATGATAATAATAAAAATGATAATAATAAAAATGTTAATAATAAAAATGATAATAATAAAAATGATAATAATAAAAATGATAATAATAACAATGATAATAATAAAAATGATAATAATAAAAATGATAATAATAAAAATGATAATAATAAAAATGTTAATAATAAAAATGATAATAATAAAAATGTTAATAATAAAAATGTTAATAATAAAATGATAATAATAAAAATGGTAATAATAAAATTGATAATAATAAAAATGTTAATAATAAAAATGTTAATAATAAAAATGTTAATAATAAGAATCATAATAATGAAGATGTTAATACTAAAAATGATAATAATAAAAATTGATAATAATAAAAATTAAAATAATAAAAATAATAATAATAAAATTGATAATAATAAAAATGTTAATAATAAAAATGATAATAATAAAAATGTTAATAATAAAAATGATAATAATAAAAATGTTAATAATAAAAATGATAATAATAAAAATGATAATAATAAAAATGTTAATAATAAAAATGTTGATAATAAAAATGTTAATAATAAAAATGTTAATAATAAAAATGATAATAATAAAAATGTTAATAATAAAAATGTTAATAATAAAAATGTTAATAATAAAAATGTTGATAATAAATATGTGATTAATAAAAATGTTAATAATAAAAATGTTAATAATAAAAATGTTAATAATAAAAATGATAATAATAAAAATGTTAATAATAAAAATGATAATAATAAAAATGTTAATAATAAAAATGTTAATAATAAAAATGATAATAATAAAAATGTTAATAATAAAAATGTTAATAATAAAAATGTTGATAATAAAAATGTTAATAATAAAATGCTAATAATAAAAATGTTAATAATAAAAATGATAATAATGAGGATGTTAATACTAAAAATGATAATAATAAAAATGTTAATAATAAAAATGATAATAATAAAAATTGATAATAATAAAAATTAAAATAATAAAAATGTTAATAATAAAAATGTTAATAATAAAAATGATAATAATAAAAATGATAATAATAAAATTGATAATAATAAAAATGATAATAATAAAAATGATAATAATAAAAATGTTTATAATAAAAATGATAATAATAAAAATGTTAATAATAAAAATGTTAATAATAAAAATGTTCATAATAAAAATGATAATAATAAAAATGATAATAATAAAAATGATAATAATAAAAATGATAATAATAAAAATGTTAATAATAAAAATGTTTATTATAAAAATGATAATAATAAAAATGTTAATAATAAAAATGTTAATAATAAAAATGTTAATAATAAAAATGATTATAATAAAAATGATAATAATAAAAATGATAATAATAAAAATAATAATAATAAAAATGTTAATAATAAAAATGTTAATAATAAAAATGTTAATAATAAAAATATTAATAATAAAAATGTTAATAATATAAATGTTAATAATAAAAATGTTAATAATAAAAATGATTATAATAAAAATGATTATAATAAAAATGATAATAATAAAAATGATAATAATAAAAATAATTATAATAAAAATGTTAATAATAAAAATGTTAATAATAAAAATGTTAATAATAAAAATATTAATAATAAAAATGTTAATAATAAAAATGTTAATAATAAAAATGTTAATAATAAAAATGTTAATAATAAAAATGTTAATAATAAAAATGATAATAATAAAAATGTTAATAATAAAAATGATAATAATAAAAATGTTAATAATAAAAATGTTAATAATAAAAATGTTAATAATAAAAATGATAATAATAAAATTGATAATAATAAAAATGATAATAATAAAAATGATAATAATAAAAATGATAATAATAAAAATGTTAATAATAAAAATGTTAATAATAAAAATGATAATAATAAAAATGATAATAATAAAAATGTTAATAATAAAAATGTTAATAATAAAAATTATAATAATAAAAATGTTAATAATAAAAATGTTAATAATAAAAATGTTAATAATAAAAATGATAATAATAAAAATAATAATAATAAAAATGTTAATAATAAAAATGTTAATAATAAAAATGTTAATAATAAAAATGATAATAATAAAAATGATAATAATAAAAATGATAATAATAAAAATAATAATAATAAAAATTTTAATAATAAAAATTTTAATAATAAAAATGTTAATAATAAAAATGATAATAATAAAAATGTTAATAATAAAAATGTTAATAATAAAAATGATAATAATAAAAATGTTAATAATAAAAATTTTAATAATAAAAATGTTAATAATAAAAATGATAATAATAAAAATGTTAATAATAAAAATTTTAATAATAAAAATGATAATAATAAAAATGTTAATAATAAAAATGATAATAATAAAAATGTTAATAATAAAAATTTTAATAATAAAAATTTTAATAATAAAAATTTTAATAATAAAAATGTTAATAATAAAAATGATAATAATAAAAATGTTAATAATAAAAATTTTAATAATAAAAATTTTAATAATAAAAATTTTAATAATAAAAATGTTAATAATAAAAATGATAATAATAAAAATGTTAATAATAAAAATGTTAATAATAAAAATGATAATAATAAAAATGATAATAATAAAAATGTTAATAATAAAATTGATAATAATAACAATGTTAATAATAAAAATGTTAGGAATAAAAATGTTAATAATAAAATTTATAATAATAAAAATGATAATAATAAAATTGAACATAATAAAAATTATAATAATAAAATTGATAATAATAAAAATGATAATAATAAAAATGATAATAATAAAAATTGATAATAATAAAATTGATAATAATAAAAATGATAATAATAAAAATGATAATAATAAAAATGTTAATAATAAAATTGATAATAATAAAACGATAATAATAAAATTGATAATAATAAAAATTGATAATAATAAAAATGTTAATAATAAAAATGATAATAATAAAAATGATAATAATTAAAATTGATAATAATAAAATTGATAATAATTACAATTATAATAATAAAAATTATAATAATAAAAAACGATAATAATAAAATTTATATTAATAAAACGATAATAAAGAAAATGATAATAATAAAAATGTTAATAATAAAATTGATGATAAAAATTGATAATAATAAAAATGATAATAATAAAATTGATAATAATAAAAATGATAATATCAAAATGTATAATAATAAAAATGATAATATTAAAAAGTATAATAATAAAATTGATAATAATAAATATGATGATAATAATAATAATGATAATAATAAAAATGTTAATAAAATGATAATAATAAAATGATAATAATAAATATTATAATAATAATAATAATGGTAATAATAAAAATGTTAATAAAAATGATAATAATAAAGATTGATAATGATAAAAATGATAATATCAAAATGTATAATAATAAAAATGATAATAATAAAAATGATAATAATAAAAATGATAATAATAAAAATGATAATATCAAAAATGATAATAATAAATATGATGATAATAATAATAATGATAATAATAAATATGATGATAATAATAATAATGATAATAATAAAAATGTTAATAAAATGATAATAATAAAATGATAATAATAAATATTATAATAATAATAATAATAATGGTAATAATAAAAATGTTAATAAAAATGATAATAATAAAGATTGATAATGATAAAAATGATAATATCAAAGTTTATAATAATAAAAATGATAATGATAAAAATGATAATATCAAAGTTTATAATAATAAAAATGATAATAATAAAAATGATAATAATAAAATGATAAGAATAAAATGGTAATAATAAAAATGATAATAATAAAAATGATAATGATAAAAATGATAATGATAAAAATGATAATATCAAAGTTTATAATAATAAAAATGATAATGATAAAAATGATAATATCAAAGTTTATAATAATAAAAATGATAATAATAAAAATGATAATAATAAAGATTGATAATGATAAAAATGATAATATCAAAGTTTATAATAATAAAAATAATAATAATAAAAATGATAATAATAAAATGATAAGAATAAAATGGTAATAATAAAATAAGAATAAAAAATGATGATTATAAAAATGATAATAATAATTTATATATAAAAAATTTAATTACTGTCTATAATTTTATATGAATATTAATGCAAACACTAACGCAGCATTGTTTTTGATTGCGCCATTTTTATTCACCTCAAATTTCTTTTTATCCAATATTTTTTTTATCTTTCCAGTGGACCAGCTTTGGAAGCTTACAACTATCTGAATTTTGATACGTTAAATGATTCCATATCCGAATTGTTGGTAAGTATATCAGTTTAATTCTGACAACTAGAAGCTCTTTATTTTCTTCTATTCGTTATGTTCTTGCCAAAGAGGAGGAAGAGGGTTCTGTGAACCTTGACGAAACTATCATTTCCTGTTCTGAAGATCTTGTAAAATAATTCAAAATGAAATGGGGAGTTGACCTAAAAGATATGGTCACTGACTATGGATTCAGCTCTTTAGATTTCAAATTCTGTTGAGTTTACCAGGGATGTAAGTTCTATGCTCATTTTAATCCAGACAAAAGGAGATTTCTCCCATGAATGTGAGTTCTCCGGGGTTTTTTTAGGGGGGGGGGATTCGCTCTTTTCCAAAAATATAAATAAAATTGAAGAAAAAAATTATTTCTGTCAAATTGATTGTCTTACCTACTTGTATTTTTTGTTTTTATTTGCCTGCTTTCATTTCTCTTTTTATCTTTCTCATTTTATCTTTCTTTCTCTTTTCCTATTTTTCCCTTTTCCTCTTCTTCTCGGCTTTCCCTGTTTTTCCTTTTCTCTCTAATGACAATTTCTCTGAAAACTGCAACACATCAAACAATTCATGATATGGGTAGGGGACTTAGATGACTTTTGTTTTTTGCATTTGTTTGTTTTTTTTTTTTTTTATTTCCTTACCCCCCCCCACACACACACACGCACCCAATCTCTTTCTTTTAATTTTAACTTTCTAAAATTAACTAAAATGTTTTGGGAAAAAAGTATTATAAAAACGTTACCCTCCACACCCAAACAAAACATTTCATTTTTTTTGCAATTAAATATTAACATTCCTGGTTCATATACAAGCTATATAGTATGAACTTAATATTTCTCCCAAAAAGCAACATAAAATACGAGGGTCATTACAAAAGTAAAATCTCCCATATTTTAATCCAATCTTAAAAGAAAATATCGCGCGTGTCTGATCTTCTAACCGTCATGTTTTGAAGTTCATTTTCTCCGTGCTTTCAATAGAAGTCAATTTCTATTAATTTTACATTTTCACTATTGATATAACTAGCACATCCATCTGTTGGGTATTATTGCTGATACACTGCCGATCAAAAATTTTAGGCCACTTAAAAATCTTTTTAAAAATAATTTTTTTTTTAAGGATAGATTTAAAACTCTTCCGCCTTAAGGTTACCAATACTACAATCTAAAAGGTTATGGAAACAAAAAGCTACATTCCAAAGATTTATTTTTAAAATTTACATTTTTATTAAATTAGGCTTTTTACACATGATCAAAATTATAAGACCAGAGACAAAAATTCTATTAAATTGTACAAAAATTCTATGAAAACATTCAACAATCAAACTTAATAATGAGTTCTACCTCCACTGCTTTTGATGACTTCAAAAATTCTTTGGGGCATGCTAGAAATAAGGGTTTTTGCAGGAGATCTTGCTCCAGTTTCTGAAGATGGCTTCACAAAGTTCATTTTTTTGTTGAATATTGTTTACCATTTTGATAAACCTCTCTTATCATCCATCCCCAAACATTTTCAATTGGGTTCAAGTTGGGTGAGCATGCAGGATGGCCCAAGAGATGGCTTCCCTTTTCTTGTAGAAAGCTCAAAGTCCGTCTTGCTGTGTGGACTGCACATTATCCTGTTGGAATAACCACCCATCCCCACACAACGATGACCCTCCATCATCAAAGACGCTTTTTGTAGCATGCTAACATAACCAGCTGCTGTCTGACGACCATGCACCACATGGAGCTCCATCGTCCCTCTATAAGAAAAGACACCCATACCATTACGGACCTTCCACCACTATGACGTGTGTAAAAAATTTCAAGGAGCATTTTTTTTTGTCATGCCAATATCGCTGGAAGCGATCAGTACGATCTAAATTGAATTTTTTCTCATTAGAAAACAGGACTTTCTCCCACTTCTCAACGTCCCAAATCTTAAGCGGTCCACGTTGTGACATGGAAGCAATCGAGGAATTTGTTTACGTTTTTTATTTACCATGCCTTTTTATTGTAAGTGTCGTCTGATGCTTATTAGACTGCAATCAGCATTTGTAACTGCCTTAATTTGACTAGAAGAAAGTCCTCTGTCATTCATAACAACCCGTCTGATTCTATTACTCAATGCAGGAGAAATTTGGGGGGGGGGGGGCTACCAAAGGATTTTGCTTTTCTATAATTCTCAGTATTCTTTAGAAAGTTGCAAATAACAGTTTTACTGCGATTTACCTTAGCTGCTATCGCTCGCTGTGACAAACCTTGCTTATGGAATCCTAGAATTCGAGAGCGCTCAATTTCGGTTAGTTTTTTTGCTTTAGGTATGGTAACACCTTTACACAGAGATCACTAATCTCTAACTGAACTAAAAACATTAGAATTACCATAAATCTAACAATTTATACCCTTGGTCTTATAATTTTGATGATGTGTAAAAAGTCTAATTTAATAAAAATGCAAATTTTTAAATAAAATTTTTGGAATGTACATTTGTTTCCATAACCTTTTAGATTGTAGTATTAGTAACCTTAAGTCGGAAGAGTTTAAAATCTATCCTTAAAAAAGGTTTTTTTTAAAGATTTTTAAGTGGTCCTAAATTTTTGATCAGCAGTGTATGTCAAACGAACATATACTACACTGTCTCCTCCCCATAAAGGAGGTAATATCTGTCAGAATGGTATCATGACAGACGAACATACACTATACTAATCGGCCCCTAAAGGAGGAGGTAATGCCTGAGGGTGATCTCATAACAATAGAACACTATCCTCCCCCTAAAAAATTGAACTGAACATTGAAAGATTATACATTCGGCTGAAATAGTATAATAAACTTGATTAGTCCTCAAAAGATAGCAGAATAGTTTCGTATTCAAACAGCAAATCTTCATTAGAATTCAAGTCAAATTCTGTATAATATTGCATCTCATATGTCACGAAATTTCTCTAAATTCCTTTTCTCTTTATTACTTTGATTACTTTCTCATCAAATCTTTATAGGAGATACTTCCTTTCTGTTTCTCATAAAAACAATTCTCTCTAAATAGCTATTTTCTGAGGCTTTTCTCTATCACTACAAATTTACTATCAGATCTTGTATTGAGTGCTGTTGTCATATATGGGCTCGTAAATCTTTGATTTCAGGATTTTTGATAAATTACAAAAATGTATCTGTAATTTGATTGGCGACACCCTTTCTTCTTCTCTGCACCCTCTCTTTCACAGGCGTGATGTTCTTAGTCTCAGTATTTTTATAAATACTATTATGACATGTTCAGAATTGTTTCATCTATTCCCTGCCTCTTTTGTTCTATCTCGTTTGATTTGTTGGTCTAATGGTCTTCAGCAATTCGCTGTTGTTATATTTAGTTGTAATACAGTTTCGTATTCCAGTTGTTTCTTTATATAAACCTTGTGAACTCTTTTCCTGTTAACTATTTTCCTCCTTCATCTTTTCAAAATAGGTATCTCCTGCCTTTGTGATAAACATTGTTCATTCTTAGTATCTTAGTTTAGTATCTTACATTAAGTGGTTTCATGCCTTCTCTGGAGTGATTTCCATGACAAAAAAAAAAATAAATAAAAAAATAAAATGATAAAATCTGAAGTTTGGATTAAACCAATGAATGCTAATCTATTAATCCAAATCTCTCAATGAATTTTTAAAGTCTTCTTTCTTTTTTAATTTTAGACGGATTTTCAACATTCAGATCCAAGTGCCAAAGGTGACATCACATTGGATCATTTTCGTGATTTGCTTTCAAAACATACGAAACAAAATTTTCTAACTGACAAATCTTTGTGGAGCAAAATTCTTTCCAACATTTTATTGGTAAGTAAATTATTTCCAAAGAAATTATTCTAGGAAATATGTAAGTGACACAAACTTATACTCATACAGAGTTTGAATGATAAACTTGTCGCCATAGAAAAGACGACATGATTCCATTTCTATTTGATGAAAACTGGTTTTCTTTTTTTCTTGCAGACCATCTAATAGTTGGTCAGTTGTGTACAAATTCCAAGAGCAATATGAGCCTTCTATCATGTCTGAAAGTGACACAATGTTCAACGAGTGAGATCAGAGATACACTACTGTACAACTCATGCTCTCTACCGATGCAAATTATGACAACAGGACCATTGCCAGCACTCTCAAAATGCAAATCTGGATGGTTCAACACTTAACGGCACAGCTCGAAGTTTCCGGCCACGATTATAGTCTTTGGTGTGGTTTCAAGGGAGGGAAACATCATGCCACCTCACATCTTCAAAGTTGGCTTGAAAGTCAACACCAAAGTGTATCTGGATGTGCTGAAGAGTGTGGAGATCCCCTGGTGCAATCAGGTGGCCGCTGGAAGACCCTGGTGTTGCAGCAGCACTCAGTGCCAGCCAACGTCCAAAGAGACCCAGGCTTGGCTTCAGAGAGAGTGCTCTACCTTTGTATCCTTCTCTTACTGCCCCCCTCCTCCCCTGACCTGAACCCGCAGACTACTTCATGTGGTCATACATCGAGAACATCACCAACATGGCCTCCCATAACCCAAAGCCAGATTGATCACCTCTATTCATTGAGTATTTTCCAAGCTCCCACTAGCGCTTGTGGAAAAAGCATGCTCCCAGTTCCAGACCTGTATGAAAATGGTGATTGAGGCTGAAGGTGGCTACATTGAATTCCCAACTGAATCAGAAAATTATGATACAGGAAACTTATGCCCACTTAACATCAACCAATGTGTACACATATACGACATGTCAATTAGCAAAATTTATCATTTTTTAATTGATTACTGGAAAGATTATGTTATATGATCATGTATGTTATGATGGGTGCAATGTAAGTATCGTAGGAAAATGTAGGATTGGTCCTGGTGTCAACTGGTAGCAATGCAAGAACTAAATATTTATAGAGAAAAATAGGCACTCCTTCCTCTACAAATGTATATATATATATAATTGTTGAGCTTGGCAATATCCAGATAAGTCTCTTCTTGTGGAATTCAACTCTCTCTTTTCCTCTTACGCATTAAGCTATATATATATAGCTATATATATATATATATATATATATATATATATATATAAATGTCGCGATTGTGATGGTGTTACTGCTAGGATGCAATGTAGCATTTTATTATAACGACTTAATGCGTCTATAATTGTGTTAAAAAATGGCATAACATAATGGCTCATAACCTAGACCTAATAAATTATTATGTGGCATCTGTTATTGCAAACCTTTGATATTTTGAACCAGAATTTCTGCAGTCAAAATATTATATACTAGCTGTACCCACCCTGCCACACGTTTCCGTGGCTGAGTCTGATTGACAGAAGTATTAAATTGATTTGTATTGCACAGACACAGGCACACAGACACAGGCACACACATACAAACCACACACGTGCACACACACACAAACACACGTGCAGGAACACATGCACAAATACACGTACAAACACATGCACACACACACACACATGCACACGCATGCACAAGCAAACACACACGCACACACACTATGCAAATAGTCAGCAATAGACAGTTTAAAGGCTTCAAAAGCATACATAAAGGGATTTTGTGTTATATAAATTGTCAATTTCTGGTTATGATTAGCAATATAATTCACTGTGTAAGGTTTTGGCAAAATCCAGGTCTTGGCTATATTATTCGCTCAATCTGTTTTATTTTTTCTTATTTAGCATATAAAGAAAGAATTTTAGTCGATCATACTTAAAAAAAAAGCAAGATTTACCTAGCAAAAAAAATGAAATAATAACTTATCAGCATGTGCTAATGTGGCGAAAAACAGTATTTAATGACAACATGTACGATCTATGTAAACACGAAAGATTTAACTATATAAGAACGATGAATGTCTACGGTTTATATATTTAATGTAAAAATAAAAGACTTCTTGGCTTATGAACATGTCTCGATTTGTTGCAGTTTGGTTTATTTTATTTAAAACAATTGCCTCATGTAGAGAGTGACACTATATTTCTGGAGCGTTCATTTTTGCAATAAGATTTAAATTCTGGAATTAACAAATTTTCAGCTCTCAGCCAATGAGATTTGGCAGAATGTAAGAAGGGAGAATTTTTACATTGGGAAATGGAAAGATCATTTTATTTATGATTTATGTCTATCCAGTTAATAAGGGTGTAATCCCATATCCGTCGAAAGTGCAGATATCCTCCTGGTGATGAGTGGGGGCAGTAGGAAGACTTGTGATCTTGTGATTTAGAGGGGAAAATAGGAATTACTTCTCTAAAGGTGATTGTGATTGTGATGATGTCGCTCATAGGATAGAATGTAGGGTTTTATTATAACGACTAAATGTGTCTAAAAAGGCATTCTAAAATTACATTCTAGATATAATAATATCAATTTATTGATTGCGGACTATTATTCTCATCTTCATTGGTTGTTGTTTCATGACGTTTCAGCCAACTACTCCTCTGGCCTTTGTCAGGTGGTAACCACGACGGATAGGAACTTCAAATCTCCTAACTGCATTCTAAGCAATCACTGCCATCCATAGTTGTTGTCGTCTTACCATGTTGTGGCCAAGTAAGCCTCTGGCCGGCTTTGGGTAGGATTGAAACCACTATCTTCAGACAATGCTCATCTGGAATGGTAGAGATTCAACGTCTCTATCAACTGTGCCACGGGCTTACTTGGCCAAAACGTGGTGAGACAACAACAATTCTGGATGGCAGTGATTGCTGAGAATGCAGTTAAGAGATTCGAAGTTCCTATCCATCGCGGTTACCACCTGACGAAGGCCAGAGGAATAGTTGGCCGAAACGTCGTGAAACAACAACCAATGAAGATGAAAATAATGAATAAATTAATATAAATAATACTCATCTAAATAAAGAATTCCAATTAAAAATAATAGATATAATAAATTTGAAATTTAGTAAATATTGCTTTGTTGGTGCCAACTGAGTACAATCCAAGTTCAATGAAAATTTGAAATATTTGAATTACCAAATGGAAAGTTGTGGCCCTATTATTCCTCCTGAAAACCCTTTAAAATATTCTGAAGAAACTGAAATTTGATGAATATTTATTAATTGATGTCTAATAACTATTGTTAAAGTTTCACAAAAATTAAAAATAGCTGAATATTTAGAAAGGGTTTCCTTTTATAAAAATCTTAAATTAAAAAATAGTCCACATTTGAACCCCTTATGCCCAGCAGAAGTATGTTAAAATTAATAAGGATTGTTTAGGAGTGAATCCTATGTATACAAATATATAAATAGATTAATATACCAATATATATATATATATATATATATATATATATATATATATTTAGAAAGTTCGGTTTAAATACCCTTTGAGAGAATGCAATTCTTATGATAATAGTTAATAGCTACATTAGTTTTACAACCACTACCTTATCATGTTGCCTCACCACGAATCTTGTAAACTATAGTTCAACTTACCAGCATTTACAAAAACATAAATGCCATTCCCTATTATTTAAGACAATTTTTTTTTAATAACACAAAAATAATACATTCTGAAACAAAGTTAAACAAATTCTAAATAATCGAGGCTACCTTTATTAAAATCCAGCAATTAATAACAATATGCATGAAACCAGTAACAACATTTTAAAATGCTTAACACAATACATTAATTTTTAGGATGGCAATTCCGGAGGAAGTGATAAGTATTAATAGATATTATAAATAAATAAATAAAGACCTAGCCAGAGATAGGTTAGTTTAGAAGTCAATAACTAAAAGCCATCCAACATATGCCAGCATGTAAAACGGATGTTAAACCGATTCTAATGACATTGTATCTTTTTTCTATTCTTTAATTGCAGACAGACACAGGCAGCATTCGAAAAGCAAATTTTTTGGCACATATTCCTTATTTTCTTTCGATCAAATGAAAATTAAAGGAATCCTGCAATTTTAATACTTCAAAGATGTAAATGTGTTTTTCAAGGTTTGTAAACTTATTTTGTTGTTAAGCATAGAATTCGTTTTGTATCGTTGTGATATTAAAAATAGACAACATAATGTTATAAATAATAAATAATGTTATAATATTGCATAAATAAAAATACTCTAATAAAAACATATTTCAATCATGCAATGAAATATGAAATACTTTGCATTAGTGAAAGAAATTAGCGTTCATTACTTTATCACTACTTCCATTTTGAATGTAGAAAAACATCTCTCTACTTTGATTTAGTCATTGATTAGTGCTTGCTAGTTGGCAAAACTCATAAAATCAAGTAAAAATTAAGTTTATAAGCCAAAGCTTCTGTAAACTTAAAGTGAATATGAATATTAATATTTATATAGTAATCCCAACCAAATAAAAAAAAAAGCTCAATGCAAAGAAAATAGGAAATAGAACTTGTCATAGAACACACTTGCAAATTATATTTTATATGAATTTGTTTTCCTGTCGACCAACAAATTCATGTAAAATATAATTTACAGTCTTAAATTGTGTTCCTATAAACTTGAAATACGTATGAAGTACGTTTCAATGCCAAATTACAATACAAAAAAAATAAACAAGTCTTTACTTTCAAAAGTATTTGGTACGTATTTAAAGTTAAAATTCAAATTCAATCAACGCATCTTACACGGAAAAGACTACCCTGAATTGCATATCTTCCGGCATTTCAAAAACAACATCGCCGATAAAAGCACGTGGACTTTCCATTAACTTTTTGTCTTCTTCACCTTAACATCATGGCAAGGAAAAAAAGAAAATATATAAAATTCTGACGAAGGAGTATAATTCCGAAATATGTTAATTTTAAACAAGTAAATACTTGTTTATTTTTTTATTGTTTGCGTTGTAATTCGGCTTTCAAACGTATTTCAAATATATTTCAATTTAAAATTCAAATTAAATCAACCCTTCTAACATGTAAAACACTACCCTCAGTATATATGTTTTTAAATCTCCGAAACAGTTACATGGTAAGAAGCTGATGATCCCCGTTTTCTATTTACAAAATTTTCATCCTTATATAGTTAAATTCTGTTTTAAAATTGAAGACTTTTGCAAAATCGGCTTATGCAAATGCTAAGTCTATTTCTATTTAACAATTTTAGTTAATGCTTTTTTTTTTCATCCTTATATAAATGAATTCTCGTTTGTCAGTATAAACTTTTTAGAAGTCGGGTTATGTAGGTGCTAAGTCTGCGATAGGTTAAAGTTAATTTTTTTTTCCTTCCAGGAATTTAAACTGCATTCTTTATTTTTATTTTTGCATTTTTTTATTCAAAGCTTCTTTATATATATATATATATATATATATATATATATATATATATATATATATGTATATGTGTGTGTGTGTGTGTGTGTGTGTGTGCATTTATGGAAATAGTTTTACAGTAAAATTCAAGATAATGTAGTGTGTTGCAAATGATGATGGACTAAAGAAAACTTCCAAAAATTGTAAATGTATCAAACTATCATCAAGAGGGATTATCTATAGATCACTGTGACTTTGTTATTTTGTTTTGTGTTTTTGTACGCTGGTATAATAATAATAAAAAGCATACATAGAACTATATACACAAATATCAGTAAAGGGCCAAAACAATTGTACAGCAAGCACTCTACCAACTGAACAAACGCGCCGCACACAAGAAAGTCTTATTAACTATCACAGATCAAGTAAACCGCAACAAAATCCAACAGTGGAATGAACCTACTTTCGACAAGGGATGTGATCATCGCGAAAAGCTATAACTTAAGCCGATGTCTCACAAGTAGGAATTTTATACTCGCTTACAAGCTTACCTAACGAGCAATAAGCAATAGAAATTTCAGAATGTGAGAGAATATATAATTATTTCCACAGTCAGCATGTTTACTCATGCAAGAGGTTCGGGTTTCGAATTCTGAGTTCGGACGTGTCTAACTGATGAGCTCAAATGAAGGCGAAACTTGTGTGTCACCACCAAGAATCAAAACCAAACGTTTAGCTTACGATTTATTTTTCTCTCTGCCGTTAATGACAGGAGCTATGAAAACATGTTTGCTGCAAGGCTAAAAATTAAAACATGAACCGTTATGCATGCATATTCGTAATGCCGTCGTTCGATCTTCACCTGGCAAATTTCATTTTTTTTAATTTTCACAGATTTTTCTGGACTAAAACCAAAATATAAACTTTCACATGGGTTCAAATACCTATATATGAAGTTTATGTCTGTAGACCAAAAACTCTAGGAGTTTGGTAGGCAACATTTTTTAAACATAAATACATAAATATATATGGAAAGAGATCTGTGTTTACTATAAACTTTTTTATGCAAATATACGCAAGTATAAATCATGTAGAATATCTGCATGAATACAATTACACATAATGATCATTCCATAAGAAAACCGATGATCATCTTATAAAAAAACAAAAAAAACTAATAGGGAATTAATTCAAATAAATGTGTAAAATAATATACAAATTAGCTAGACCTTTTTCTAGTGAATGCAATTCCACGACCCATATGTAAGAGAGTTATATTTTCTTTTTAAATAAATAGAAAAAGGGTTTTTGTTGCAATATTTTATTATGGGGTATGATCCCGCACAGTCGGGAGATTCTGTTTATAAACGATGCTGCTAGGAACTGATAAATCAAATTAATTCACATTCTACTACGAACCAATCAGAAACAAGAATTGCTCCATAAATATTAAATCTTTCTGTAGCAATTTCGCATATGTTTTATTCGTGTCAACATGGGAAGAATCTTTTGCTCTGTGGATTCCAACTCGAGAACTGTCTAATGCAAACCAGTCACCTCCCAGGACTTGTGTAGAACAACGAACCATTGGAAACTGTTCTGAAACTAAACATGGCTTACACTACTAGAAGTTATGGACCCAACGTTTATTTCGACGGATCCGAATCAAAATTCGAATTGTGGCAAGTGAAATTTTTAGGATATCTACGAATTCAAAAGCTATACAAAGTACTTCAGGCACAACCTGAAAAAGAAACGACTCAAACTTCATTGAAAAGAACGCAATTGTCTTTGCACAATTAATACAGTGCTTAGATGACCGAAGTCTATCACTGGTAATAAGTGAAGCCCTGGACGATGGCTGCAAAGCACTGAACATATTAAGAGAGCATTATTTATCGAAAGGAAAACCCAAAATTATTTCTTTATATACTGAACTGACTTCTGTAAACGAATGGAAGCCGAAACCATGACAGATTATATTATAAGAGCCGAAACGACTGCAAATTCTTTAAAAATGTCTGGTAAAGTTATAAACGACAGTCTGTTAATTTCCATGGTCCTTAAGGGATTACCGAGTGATTTCAAGCCATTTACCACCGTGATAACCCAGAAAGAAAAACCCATGACTTTTAATCAATTCAAGGTAGCACTCAGAAGTTACGAGGAAACTGAAAAAATGATCACAGAAAAAATGAATCTACAAATATCATGAAATTTAAAAATGCACACATAAAAACACCAAAATTAAATTATACCTATGCCAGGAATAAAAATCGCAACTTTTCCAAAAACAATTTTTCTCCTAAGAAAAGTACAAAAATTATTTGCTATAATTGTTGACGACCTAATCACAAGAGTTTCCAATATAGATACAGGACTCAAAATGGCGACTCTATGAAAAATGCGGAGAGCTCCGTTAGCGAACATACATTCTTATTTACATGTACATTCAACAAACAATAATTTTCTTGTCGATTTTGGTGCCACCGACCATGTGATTACAAAGGAATCTGATTTTATCAATTTTGATCTCAACTTTAAGCCACAAAATCATTTTGTAGAACGTGCTGATGGCAGTTGAGTAAATGATATTGTTTTTAAAAGAGGCAATGCTAAAATCTCGCTAAAGAATAATAAAGATGAACTATGTTTCTGTATTCTAGAAAATGCTCTTCTGATCCTGAAATTTAAACAAAATATATTTTCTGTACAAGCTGCCATTAAACAAGGTGCAAATATAAACTTTAGCCCAATAAATCAAAACTGGTGTACCCGAATGGAACTGTATTCGACATTAAAGAAAATGGAAGACTATATTATTTAAATAGCGCAGTCCCATCGAAAACCGTCTGCCATGATTTACAGATATGGCATAAAATTCTTGGACACTGCAATATTCCTGATATCAAAAAATTGCCGGCTGTAGTTTATGAAATGAAAATAAAAACATCAAAAAATTTCAACTGCGACGTCTGTATGCAGGGAAAAATGACAAACTATCAAAACAAGATACCAGACAAGAAGGCCAAGAAAATCCTATCACTGGTGTATTATGACTTGAACGGTTCCGTAGAACCGATGGCCAGAGAACATTATAGATATGTGTTGAATTTCGTAGATGACCATTCAGGTTTAATAATGGTTTACTTTTTAAATAGCAACTTAAAAATATTCAGCCGACATGGCTCCCTACGGTGAAGTAAAGTGTATTCGTGTTACATGATAAGGGCTGTCCCCTGTTCATGTAAGTATAAAAATAGTGAGATTAGTTAAAATGGAAATAAGAGAATGGAAATAAATAATTGTGAAGTCGGCTGTGAAGGGCTGACTGAAAGAGATTTTTTTTTTTTTTTTTTTTTTTTTAGCCTGATCTTTCTAGCCGTGTGGTTGTGTAGATGTAGATGTAAAAATTAAAAAAAAATGTACTAAAGTTAAAAATGCATACATTTTTTTTTTGTGAAATATGGAAGGGAGGGATGTTAAGGGCTGTCCCCTGTTCATGTAAGTATAAAAATAGAGAGATTAGTTAAAATGGAAATAAGAGAAAGCAGAAATCGAACCCTGGACATAAGTTTTAAAGAACAATAGGTTTAAATGGAATGTCCAGTAAATTGTTAATTCGGATGAAATAAATAATAAATAAACTATTCAATTGTTAAAAGAATGTGGATAATAAAATATGAGTTAAATAAATTAGATATGTAGGTTAAATTCCTTTGTGGAAACAACACAAGGAAAATAGGTTATTGGGAAATCAATGTCGAAAACGTGCAAAGTCGCGCATGTTGAAACACGTGAATTTTGCTCACGTGGCCGGGATGCATGGATTTCTCAATATAGGAAGTGGGAGTTAGTTGGTCGAGAGAGAGTCAGAGACAGTCAGAGAGACAGTCGGGAGAGACAGTAAGACGTCTGAAGCGAGACGTCACTTCAGAAACTAAGATGTGAAACTTTGAGTTCTTAATGAGGAAATCCCGACCGGTCGTATTAAATAAATCCATCATGTGTTTTGGATAAAGCTCATCTTTGTGTTTGTGATTTCTACAAAAAGGTAAATTGTATTGTTATTATATGTCTGTTATAAAATGTCATTACATACACATCTCTCTCTAAGATACAACATCATATGTAATAAGACAAGAACTCTCACTAAGACTCATATCATTACTAATAAGAACTCACGTAACATACGCGCACAAGTGGTATCGTCTAATAATAATAATAATAACTATATAACACACTCAATTTGGTGTTCGTGAACCTTTTGCATCAGCGATGCAGAAACCGAACCTGGGGTCGATACCACGAAGAAAAAAGAAAAAAAATCACACGATCACAGAATTCGAAAAAGAAAAAGAAACACAACGTTTTAAAAGGGTCCAACATAATTAAAAATAATAATAATAAATAAATAATACCACGGAAAAAGAAAAAAAATTACACGATCACAGAAATGTGAAGAAAAAAAAATGAAAAAAAAAATTTGAACATACACGCACACAGAGAACAAAAGATACAAGAAATATTAAAAAGAAAAAGAAGAAAAGGCCGATATGCCGTAAAAAGAAATTCGTAGTAATGAAAAAAAATAGTAAACAAGTCACCAAACGTAATTCATTGATAAATGAATTGGCCTGTTAAAACACACACACACACACGAATGCAGAGATTGTGTAATCTATTATTGTTTTGAAATTTGTAGAAGTGTCATTAGAAAATGTGTGTCAATATGAAATCGTTTGGACGAATTGTTGAATTTAATCTGTCAAAACAGGAATTTTTCAAAGGTCGCATGTACTTTCTGAGACAGGTGTAAATTGTTGGAAATGCATTTTGAGTTCATAGTGAACTTTTCGGCTTTTTTGTGTTCATTTATTTTGTTTTTGAAAAAAAAAAGAGGGACAATTGTTTTGGACAGACTGTTGAATTGTTGTTTGTTACAGATGATTTTTTTTGTTGTTGTTAAAAAAAAAAAAGTTATAACTGTTGCAAAATGTTTAAATGTATTAAGGTATTTTTTTTTGAAAATGTTTTTATGATGTTGAACAAATATTGTAAATTGTCTTATGTATGTAATGTTATGATTTTCACAGCAAGAATTCAAAGTTATCCGTAAATATACATTAGATTAAAATGATCTAGTAGAAAATAAGTTAAGACGTATGGTTGGCTTACAGATTCAGTTAGAATTTTAGAAGGGGGACAAGAATTAAAATTACGTAAACGGGTATTTGGAGAGTTTTTAGATGTGATATGCCGTAAGAAAGGTGTTTTGTTTTAGCATTTGGTTTTGTTGTTTTTTTTTTAGAGATCCTAAAAATTTTCCTCCAAGAAAAGTGACTTGGTAGGGATTGATAAGCACAAGAAGTGCCCCTATACGAAAAATTTGGGAACCTGGTTAATTAAGTGCTTAAAATAAGCTGGTTGCACGTAAACGACTCCAAGCAAAGTAGTAAATAAGTCTTGGCTTAGTTAATAAACAGGCGTTGGAAAGAATACGAAAATTCTTAAGGGGACCAGTAAACCGATGAGAGGTAGTCCCGAGGCAATCACATATAGCTTAATGAAGTAAGAGACAAGCAAAAATATGCCGTAGATTACGTAAGAAAGATATAACCTTGTATTTTTTTTTAGAGACGCATGAATGTGGGATATATCTGCTGGATCTTGGAAGCCCTGGTGAGAGAAAAGAAAAATCACAAAAAAAATCGGGCAATTAGATAGAATTTAGGCGCAATTAAGGTGTTGGGCACGGAACGTGTTAGTTAGTTAGGGGTGATATTTCTAAATCCTCGTCGAAGTTTCAAAAATCCAAGCAAGGAAATCCGAGTGAATCTGTATGAGAGAAAAAAAGGTATATCTTAAACTTCTGAAGCCAACCACAAAGATTTAAGTATATGAGCTTTGGTATGTCCCATATGAGATAGTTATAGAATAAAAAAAAAACAAAACAAAGCCATACTTGATAAGACTAACCATGCGGAAAGAGAGATCAGAACACTTTTGAGACGAAGGAAGTCGTCCATTTCGAGAAAGGTGAAAACCTCTAGTCTGCGGCATCTGGGTGGCTGGAAAATAGCTGATGTGTATCATAGGTAAATATCCTACACCCAAAAAGTAAATGCCACAAAGATCAGAAAGGTCCTGATCTTATAAAAAAATAAATAATTGTGAAGTCGGCTGTGAAGGGCTGACTGAAAGAGATTTTTTTTTTTTTTTTTTTTTAGCCTGATCTTTCTAGCCGTGTGGTTGTGTAGATGTAGATGTAAAAATAAAAAAAAAATGTACTAAAGTTAAAAATGCATACATTTTTTTTTTGTGAAATATGGAAGGGAGGGATGTTACATGATAAGGGCTGTCCCCTGTTCATGTAAGTATAAAAATAGAGAGATTAGTTAAAATGGAAATAAGAGAAAGCAGAAATCGAACCCTGGACATAAGTTTTAAAGAACAATAGGTTTAAATGGAATGTCCAGTAAATTGTTAATTCGGATGAAATAAATAATAAATAAACTATTCAATTGTTAAAAGAATGTGGATAATAAAATATGAGTTAAATAAATTAGATATGTAGGTTAAATTCCTTTGTGGAAACAACACAAGGAAAATAGGTTATTGGGAAATCAATGTCGAAAACGTGCAAAGTCGCGCATGTTGAAACACGTGAATTTTGCTCACGTGGCCGGGATGCATGGATTTCTCAATATAGGAAGTGGGAGTTAGTTGGTCGAGAGAGAGTCAGAGACAGTCAGAGAGACAGTCGGGAGAGACAGTAAGACGTCTGAAGCGAGACGTCACTTCAGAAACTAAGATGTGAAACTTTGAGTTCTTAATGAGGAAATCCCGACCGGTCGTATTAAATAAATCCATCATGTGTTTTGGATAAAGCTCATCTTTGTGTTTGTGATTTCTACAAAAAGGTAAATTGTATTGTTATTATATGTCTGTTATAAAATGTCATTACATACACATCTCTCTCTAAGATACAACATCATATGTAATAAGACAAGAACTCTCACTAAGACTCATATCATTACTAATAAGAACTCACGTAACATACGCGCACAAGTGGTATCGTCTAATAATAATAATAATAACTATATAGCATTCGCTCTCACAACGGTATGGAATTCATGAATAACGACTTTGAACTTTTACTAATTAACCATCGTATCAAGCATGAAAAATCGGCCCCTAAATCGTCACACCAAAACGGGACTGCGGAAAGAGCATGGCGGACACTTTTTGAAATGGCAAGATGTCTACTCATTGAATCAAAACTCCCCAAAAGCCTCTGAACGTACGCACTTATGGCGGCTGCCTATATACAAAATAGGTGCTTTAACAAAACACTATCTAAAACCCCATATGAAGCTTTCTGCGGTAGAAAACCAAATTTAAACCGAATGCATGTATTTGGTTGAACTTGTTTTGTATATATAGATAAAAAGAGTAAATTAAATATTAAAACCGATAGAGGTATATTTCTTGGATACAATAAAAACAGTCCAGCCAATTTAGTATTTTTTCCAGAGAAAAATAAAATAAAAAGAATCCGATGTGTAAAATTCACAGACACATTTAATTTTAAAGATGAAACCCCGTCATATGAAGAGGATGAAATAATATTTCCTCAAATTATTAAAACAAATGAAGACAATAAAGATGACGGAGACAAGAGTACCCATGATGAAGATCATGATGCTAAAGTCGACAGATACCCCAAAAGAAATAGAAGGCGGCCCGATTTTTTGTGGTTGACAATACGAAAGATTATCAAATCAACTATTGCTATTCCATAGAAAATACGCCAAAAAGCTTTAACGAAGGAATTAATTGAATTAATTGCTTCGTTAAAACATTGTGATGAATGGAAAACAGCCATGAAAAAAGAAATAGATGCTTTGACCAAAAATAATACCTATACGGTAGTACCACTCCCAAAAGATAAACATGTTATTTCTACAAGATAGGTCTTTACAAAAAAGACTACAGCATCAGGCGTAGAACAGTACAAAGCTAGATTTGTTGCTAAAGGGTACTCTCATATTTATGGTATAGAATATTTTTCTACGTTTTCACCGACCACAAACCTAACGACAATCAGAATTTTATTGCAAATTGCATCGCAATATGACCTAAACATCCATCAAATGGACGTAAAAAATGCTTATTTGAATGCCCCAATAGATTGAAATTTATATTACCCCTCCAGAGGGATTTATAATGAAAAATTAAAATAGCGTGTGGCGACTTAACAAGACATTTTACAGTCTAAAGCAGAGTTCTCAGTGTTGGAATACAGTATTTCATGATTATATTATTAAACAACAATTTAAACGATGCTCAGCAGACCCCTGTTTATATACCCAACACAAAGACAATAAACTACTGATTTTGGTTTTATGGGTCGATTATATTTTAATTGCATCAAATTGTGAGATAATGTTGACAGATGTTAAGAAAAAATTAAGTAAAAGATTTAAAATGACCGATCTTGGCAAAATATCATGGTTTTTGGGGATAGAATTTATTCAAAGGAAAGGACTTATTACGATGAATTAATCGAGATACATTGACAAAATACTATTAAAATTTGGAATGCGAAAGTTCAAGAAATGCTCTACACCGGTCGAAAATGATATTAATAAAAATATACACGCACAATCTGAAATAATGGACGATAAATTATATTGAGAAATCATAGGAAGTCTTATATATTTAATGACTGTGACGAGACCCGGTATATGCTATACAGTAACAAAACTGTCACAAAAAATGATCAAGATCGACAATGAAGGATTTAAACAGAGCTAAACAAGTCCTTTAAAAAGGAACTAAAGAACAGAAGTTAGTATTTAGAAAATCAAAAAATCCCCTAAAATTAGGATTTACAGATTCAGATTGGGGAAACGATGAAGATTGAAAAAGTATATCTGGATATGGTTTCAGACTCTCAGAAAATGGGCCTATTATTTCATGGAAATCTAAAAAGCAACAGATTGTATCTCTCTCTAAGTGTGAAGCAGAATTTATCGTGATCACACACACGACCCAGGAAGCACTCTACCTTAAAAATATCCTAAAGACTATTTTAGAGCCAGAATTAACTAAAAGCCCTGTAGTAATTAACTGTGATAATCAAGCCAGTATAGTCTTAGCACAGAACACGATCAACCAAAGATCTAAACATATAGATATAAGATACCATTTCATAAAAAACGAGGTGAAGAAGGAATCCATTATTTTGAATTACATATCATCAGAACAAAATATCGCTGATGTATTCACGAAACATGCAACAAGAATAAAGTTAAAGCGTTTTTTCTCAAAACTTGTTGGAAGATTCGACTTTGAATAATTTTCATAGGCCTGTATCTATATATTGAAAAAAAAAAAAAAAGTCCTGGGCAAGACGTTAAACTGCTTCCATTTTGTTTGTATTAACACTTTAACCTACTAATGCGTAACTAATACTTTTACTGAAAAAAACGAAACAAACAAAAGTTTTTTAAAAAAGTCACTTTTTTGCAAACATTTTCTTTGTAAATTTCCTTTTTTACTTAAATAAAAAAGCTCTTTTTAAACGGGTACATATTGCATGTATATTTATATGTATATTCATTTATATGTATATGTGTATGCATTTTTGAACAAAGTTGCATAATCAAATTTAAGAAATGGCTTCCTTTTTTTTCACATGCTCATCCCTTTTTTAAGGTAAAAATAAAAAATTCCTTTTATTTCTCTTTTATGTACACATAAATGTATATGTTTGACATTTGAACACAATTAAAAATGGCATTTTTTTTACATGCTAAAATTTTAAGATCCAAATTATTTCTAATTTTGTTATGTTATAATGGAATATAAAAATATATTTATTTTTGAGCAGAATGAACCAAAGGGACCCATTATAAAAAAGGGGGGGGGATGTTGCAATATTTCATAATGAGGTATGATCCCGCACAGTCGGGAGATTCTATTTATAAACGATGCTGCTAGGAACTGAAGAATCAAATTAATTCACATTCTACTACGAACCAATCAGAAACCAGAATTGCTCCATAAATATTAAATCTTTCTGTAGCAATTTCAAATGTTTTCTTCGTGTCAACATGGGAAGAATCTTTTGCTCTGTGGAGTCCAACTCGAGAACTGTCTACTGCGAATCAGTCACCACCAGGACTTGTGTAGAACAACAAACCATTGGAAACTGTTCTGAAACTAAACATGGATTACACTTCTAGAGTTTTTAATATGAATATCAATGCGCACAAAAAAAATTTATAGGTGTGTGTGTATATATATATATATATATATATATATGAGTTTAATATCCTTAATTCTATTGAGCATCTAAAGTAAACAAATATCTGTTCAAATTTGAATAAAATTTTTGTCTTTTATAAATTTTGCAACTATTATTGTGCTCCACTTAAAATATATACATGTTATACTTCTTTAATATTACAGATCATACCAGAAACAGTTTCAATTAACACGAGTGCTTCAGCAAGTTAACAACTTCACCTAAATAAAACCAATGCTAATAGACATTTGGAATGGCAGAAATCACTAATTCAATTATTTCATGTTTGTTTTATTTCAATACATTTTTTTTAAATAATCTGTTGTGTTTGTGTATAATAAAGAAAAGAAATGCAAAAAAAAAATTGTTTTGTTTTTATTATTAGAAGCAGCAACTTAATATTATGACACAAAATTACAGAATAAGTATTCTTTCAAAACACCAAATGACATGTAACAAGTTTAGATGCTTTTTTTTTAAATTTTTAGTCAAAGCACAACTAAAATATTGATTTATGATTTTATTTCAAACTATATTGCCCGTTTGCTATCATTTTGCAATTTAATTTGTATTCACTACTTGAAATTATTTAAACGAAACAAAACAAAATGTTGAAAAAATATTTCCTTTTTCTCTTCTTACATACTAAAATAATTTAACATTTTTCGAGCATTGAAAAAGATAATTCATTCTAAAAACTAAATAAAATCTCATAAACGTAAATAAAATATTAATTTGTTTATAAATGCTATTGCTATTTCAAACTTCACCCTCTCTTGTTCTCGAATATATAAAACTTTCAATGATATAACATAAGATGGATACGTATTCATTTAAAAAATTTTAATGGAGAGAATTTTTTGTTAATTGACACTGTACTTTTCAACTGAAGCGGCCCTCTCTCTAACATACATGACTTTTAATAATAAACTGACAAAAATTATGAAAGGACATGATATTATCATCTTCTTTGGCTGAGAGGGTGGGGCTCATTCGTCATTATATCATCCTCCCAGACTAGCAAAAATATGTGATTAAAGTGAAGATATTTTTATTAGTTTAAATAATAATTTTAGTATTTTATGCATCCATTTCATTGTATAGCACACATCTCTATTTAGTCTGAATGTCTAAACTGAAAAACAAAGAAGAAAAAATAGAAAAAGAAAAAACATTTTTAGATTATTTTTATGTTTATTTTTTATTTATACATATTGTATATACATATATATTTTACATACTTTTTTTTCTTAATATATTCATGCACACAATTTTTTTTTTGGTGCAAATGGTACAATATGTGCCACCCCTTAAACATATCTTATCAATCACATAGGAAGGCATAAAAATACTAAGAAATCAATTTACGGTTAAGTTATTTTGAAATTTAAAAAAGTCATATATATATATATAAGAAAAGCAACGTGAAAATTTTCCATCACAGACATTCTGTAAAAAATATAGCAGACATACATACGATAAATAAGGACACTAATCATAAATTTGAAAAAGTTATATACAGTTGTAGTCCTTTATAAGAAACACATTTTTGCATACTGGTCACAAGGGACTAAAGCAGCCAATCAAAACACAAATTTCATTCTTTTTAAATTCAATAACAAATTAAAAAAATTATATATAAAAAAAAAACAATGGATGAATTAAGTTAAAATTTGGCCAAATCAACAAGTTACAAATCAAAAAAATTATAGCAACAAAAATTATACAGATGATGAAAAAATGGTGGACAGAAATTTGACTTGAGAATGATGAAGATTATAAGAATGGAAGGTGTCAGCAGAAAGAATTGTTGCAATTCCTTTAAAAAAGAGAAAATATTCTTCATCCAGTTGAATATTTGCTCAAGGAAGATAAATATTTGGATAAGGATTCTTTCTAATAATATTCACATTTTTACAATTTCAACTGTTAATGGGCTAAAAAGTTGCACTCGTTGCTTTCCATATGATGTCGCCTGTACATCTCCAGCTTTTATCAATAGAACAAAATTTTCATTTTAGTTTGTTTCAATGGAAAAGCACAAATCAGCCATTTTAATAGATTAAAAAAAAGTCTGATATGTGTTTTATAGCATGAACTTTCAAATTCGAGAGTAATATTGAAGCCTTTAAACTGCCAAATAGTAATTGTTGGCGTCAAGTAAAGTTTAAAAGGCAAAAAGTCAAGTATTCTGGTTATTTTGTGCTCCTAACCAAAAGGAAAACATTCATTTTCCAACAACATCACTGTTGTATGAAATAACCCAATCTTGTCTTGAAACAAAAGTCCAAAACAAAAAAAAAACATTTCAATTGAAATTGGATTGATAAATTGAATCATTCAGACGACTATTCTCATTCTGATTGTCATATTCACAACATTTTGGCTGATGTAACCTGCAACCTTCTTCAGGTGAATATCTTCTTGGGCACCTTCTAATCAAACTCAGGAATATGTACAGAATTTCAAACAGAAATCTTCATGGGGGTAAATTGTTCTCATTCAATCAGCCATGATTAGGTAGCAATGTCAATTTTTATGTTATTCTTACTTATTATATCCCGTAGTAAGGATTGCAACTTCAAACTTTTAAAGATTGTCACTTAGAAATGATTGTTTACCAATACTTAACAGCCATATGTTCACATGAACAAGTCTTATGTGAATTTTAGGAGCCTTAAACCTAAAACAATCCAGTAAAGTTCAAGCCTTACTAGAATAACATTAAATTTGAAATACTGTACAGGTTCCCCAAGTTCAAAAAGGTGAACTCAAAGAACAAGGTTACAAACATTATAAATATAATGACAAAGATAATGATAGTAGTCTGAATAATCCAAATAAATGTCCCTATTAATTTCTTTTTAATTTATCCCCAAAAAGCAGATTTATTCGACATTACATAGATGGAAAATATGTTGAACCTAACTTTATTAGTTTAAATAAAAATGCAAGCCGTACTGGGATTTCTGTATTGAATATTAGCAAAATGTCCTGATTCTTTTTAAATCTGTAATATCATCACTTCTATTTTCAGCCCTGAACTTATCGACAGGCATGCTGAAGAGCACAGAATAAATATAAAGCTGAGACATATCAAGGGTCTTAGGTCATTTTACTATACGAAAGTGATGATAAGAGACTGTCCGATGATTCTTCAGAATTTCATCAAACCGACATGACAAAATCTAATATTTTATAAAAATGCTAATTATAAAATAAATTAATCATATCAAGAAAAGATTATATAAAAAACTGTCTGAAGAACTAAATAATTTTTTCTTGAAAAACAATACATGATGAATAAAAACTCAATTTTATGGTCAAAATGAGTCATTTTCGCATATAAGCAATATTTTTTCCTTTAATAAAACCATCTTTGAAAATAATCTAGATTTTAAAAAACAATTCTTTCTAAAGTGACTAAAACTTAAGCTAAAATGGCAGAATATTTAAACAGCAAGTGTAATTAAAAAATTTTCCTTACAATTTCTGAGTCAGAACTTTATCATTTCATTTTTGGGGCTAAAGTCACAACTATGTTCAGCACTTATAAAATGATTCTTCACGTAAACTATTATGTCCATATGTTTTGTTGTCGTGGTGCTTCTTATATTTGACTCATGATTTGCTTTTTAGTTAGAGTCAGTTTTTTTCTGTTAATGCTGAAAATGCAGCAATGGTCGAAATAATATAATAACCTGTTCAAACTTTGATCGTAAATGAAGACATCAGAAAAAAATGATGTCAAGTCTTAATCTGATTGTCACTTCTTATCAGCCAACTCAACAGTTTTTGTTAAGATATTGTATATAAACAAATTACTTGTATATAAAACTAATTTGTTTATACAAAAATTACTTTATACAATGAACCAGTTATAGCGATATTGTTTAAATAAAAAACATTACCTCTAATTTTTGGAAATGATTCACCAGAAGCAAAAAGAAGTTCACATTTAAAAATGTTTTTAAAGGAATGTATTTTTCTAATTTGAGCATGAAATGTAGAAAACAAAACACAAATGTCTTGAGTCAGTTATTAAAAAAAAAATATTGGATTTAATTTTCTCTCTACATATATACACACACATACCATACCCACCAAGATGTAGAAAAAAGAAAAAAGAAAATATTCACCTTGCTGAAAAATATTATTGTCATAAACAACTAAATTTGAAAATTCAATGACATTATGATATTGAATAAAAATTATTGAATCAAACAGATTTTAAAATCTGCTTAAAGATAGATAAAGAAATTTTCTTCTCCTGGATAATGAATACATTATTGTACATATATTTTTTAAATAATCTAGAAAAACTAACAATACAATAGGAAAGTACAAAGCATATTGAAAAGTAGACTAGAAATAGAAAGCAAAACTCAATCAAACACTTTACACTTTAAAATGGTCACTTTTGAGTATAACTAACCAAACCCGAAATAGAATGTGCTATAGTTTGGCAGAAACAGAAGCGTATACTGAAAACAAATGAGTGAAAAAAAAATAAAAACCTGGATTCTTTCAAAACAACAATGTTGCTTGGTAGTTGGAATGGTTTATAATGTGAAAAAAAAAAAAAAAAAAAAAAACTGGGATAACCTTCACTAATGTATATTTTTTCTTTCAAATTATTTTTTTATCTAATAAGCATCCAACTACAAAAAAATTAATAATAAAAATAACATATGTGGCATTTTGTTTGAGATTCTTTTTGTTTGTTTAGTTTTACTAGTAGCTTTTGATGGGTACATTTTGTGTGACCAAATATAATATCATTTTCAAAATGTGAAAAAAATAAAGCAAAAAATGAGATATTTATTTCAAAATGAAAAGACAACACATCGTATGGTTGATATATCCACGCTTTACTACCTTAGTCTGATTAGCTCTTAGTTTTTAATAACTATGGATTGAAACATTGTCATGCCAGTGTAACAAAACCTGTACATGTTTATATAAATAAGTAATGATATAAATAGCTCTCTTATTGAACACTATTATAAACCCCAAAATATATTATTTTTAGATAAACGTTGACTGAATATATAAAAATTATTACTTTTCTTTTGAAAAAGGAATATTTTCCAAAAAATATTCACTTTTCTTAAAAAAAAATTTTGATTGTTGTTTTTGAATTTATACAACTCTTACTAGTGAGATCGATTAAGCATATCTTAGTTTTATGGCAAACAAGAGAATATGATTTAATAGACGCAAAACAATTGTTTAGCAGCAAATAAAAATGTTTTAAGCTAAAGACTTTGAGGCTATTCTCATATTATATATTGCTAACTCTAGTATTTATACTATTGAACTCACTTCTATGTAATTTAAAAGAATTTATATATATACATACATACATACATACATACACACACACTTTTTATTTGTTCTGCATAAGCATTCATGAGCCTGCTTCAGTCAGCCAGTTACTGGTAACTAGAGATCTCTTCAGGTGATATTGAATCTATGAACTTTACTTATGTATAATCAATATCGCCTGAAGATAACTGGCTGACCAAAATATGCTCATAAATGTGTAACGACATAAAAATGCTTATGTAGAACAAATAAAAAGGATATCTTGCCCTACTTTGAGCACTCTTGCATGAACCTCCATTGGTTGACCTTTGGAAAATATTAATCTAGTATTATATATATATTAGTCATCCATAGTAAGTAAAAAAAAAATACTAGTCAAAACTATTATATTTTAAATATGTAGGAGAATGGAGAAAAAATAGCAATCATTATTGTAAAAATGGCTTATAGTATAATCATGGAATTTTCAGGGTTTCAATTCGAGCATACAAAAGCTAACATTTTAAAATATAAACTTTCAAGTCAACGTGTCAGATAAATGTTTGTAGTCTCAAAGTGTGTAAATCCTCAAATTCACACTGAGTAAATATTAAGACTTAAAAGTCATCCATTAATAAAACGGTTGATGTGGAACTAAGATTTTATTTTATTCATTTTTTTTCCATAAATGAGTGAATTTTCTTTTGATGGATGCAAGCTGTAAATTTATATCAGCCAAAATATTCAATTTTTTATGACAGTTTAAATATTGAAAAAATATTTAATGAAACTCAATTTCAAGTAATTTTCAATAATTTTATATTTACAATAATCTTGTTGCAGAAATAACTTAGCTGTTGAATTCTTTCTCCGCTTCCATTTTTTGTTGTTTGCAAAATACTCTTACATGTTCATGGCACACATTTTGAAAACCTCTGAACAACAAGAGTCAGGTAGATAATATAGAAGTATTCATTTACGGCAGCAAGAAACTATTATTTCAGAATAATTATTTAAAAAATATCCTTCACTTGAGATGGTTATAAAAATTAACATGAAAATACAATTAAGATAGTCTTTATCTTAATTTTTGCATTTTTTCTTAAACAGTAATAAACACAGATGTGAAATGCATCGATTCATATCAACATTTTGACAAAATATTAAGTAAATTGAATAGAAATCCAACAACAAAAAATATGACTGGAAAACAAATGAAAATTAAGATGAAAAGTTTTTATATGCTATGTTTTTTTTCATTAATATACACATATATATATATATGAATGAAAATAAAATAAAAATAACAGTAATGGTTGACGTTATGTTGTTTTGAAAAAAGAAAAACCGAATGAATTTATAAAATGGTGATCAACGTTTCGTCCCTATTGCAGGGGACATCTTCAGGATATTAAAAGGAAAAATGCAGAAGAAGAAAACGATCATAGACCATACGTAAGTGAAAAGGAAACAGTGTTAGAATCCATACCCATATCGGAAAGGAAACTATAAATGTGTGTGTATGTATGTGTAGTTTCCTTTCCGATATGGGTAGGATTCTAACACTGTTTCTTTTTCACTTACGTATGGTCTATGATCATTTTCTTCTTCTGCATTTTTCCTTTTAATATCCTGAAGATGTCCCCTGCAATAGGGACGAAACGTTGATCACCATTTTATAAATTCATTCGGTTTTTCTTTTTTCAAAACAACGCACACACACACACACATATATATATATATATATATACATATATATATATATATATATATATATATATATATATATATATATGTATATAAAATCTGATGAGAAGTTTTCAATACATTTTGTTTCAAACTTTTATAAGCAGAAAGAAGTGATGAATCAGAATCTTGTTTGTTATATGGTTTAGAACAGATTAGTTTTGAAACAATTGTAAAAGGGCTTTTGCCATGAATTTCTTTTTAATTGGCTAAAAAGCTAAAAAAGTTATCTTTACGACCCAGATGTTTTACATAGACAAGATAAAAATCCAGAGAATCTTTACTGTATAATAGTGCTCAATAATAAATAGAGCAATTTAGGTAATAATTTCATTTGCACAAACATTTGGCTACATATGATAACACATTTTACATGAAGCACTTATAAATCTGACATCCTCAAACTGATAAAAATAAAAATAATGCTTATTTTTTTCTATCAGTCCAAGAATGCTAGGTTTATAAGAACTCTAGTTGAAATGTGTTATGACCTGTTGCCAAATGTTTGTATGAATAAAACACTTCTACTAACCTTATA